>NC_081559.1:66308276-66392832 GCF_022355385.1 Mustela nigripes | reverse complement strand
TTTAAAGATTTTATTTATTTATTTGACAGAGAGAAATCACAAGTAGATGGAGAGGCAGGCAGAGAGAGAGAGAGAGAGAGGGAAGCAGGCTCCCTGCCGAGCAGAGAGCCGGATGCGGGACTCGATCCTAGGACCCTGAGATCATGACCTGAGCCGAAGGCAGCGGCTTAACCCACTGAGCCATCCAGGCGCCCCAAGTTTAGAATTTTTTAAACAGTTGGAAATTGTTATGAACTTGTTTATTTTTATTTTATTATTTATTTATTTATTTTGCCCAAACTTGTTTATTTTTAAGGAAGTGGGAGGGATCATTAGGAAAGGTAGAGGGAAAAGGTTTGCTTTATCCAACCCATAAAAAACACACTATAGCCATCTGTTTTGTTCACTGCATACTGCTTTTGCAGTATGTAAAAGGATCTGTAGAGGAGCCAGATCCGTATTAAAAAAACAAATAACGGCTTTATTGTTTTATTGTGATTCAATATATTGGCATTTATGAAACCTGAATGTGAAATTTCACATTAAAGTTTTCTCTGATGTATATTATGGAATTTGTATCTTGTTTCTGACTGTAAATATGTTGTTGAACTATATATAATCATAGCAGACCAATTTTTTTTTCTTTAAGATTTTATTTATCACAGAGATCACAAGTAGACAGAGAGGCAGGCAGAGAGAGAGAGGGAAGCAGGCTCCCTGCTGAGCAGAGAGCCCTATGCGGGGCTCGATCCCAGGACCCTGAGATCATGACCTGAGCCGAAGGCAGAGGCTTTAACCCACTGAGCCACCCAGGCGCCCCTACACCAATTTTTTTTAATCTCTTTAGCTGTTCAGTTGGTCTTTGGTCCTAACTCTTCTGTGCCTTGAATCTTAGGCTTTTGACCTTTATGAACAAAGATATGCTGCTGTGAAGATCCACCAGCTTAATAAAAGCTGGAGGGATGAGAAGAAGGAAAACTACCACAAGTAAGTATTAATACTTTCTGGTTTTTATTGAATGAAAATACATTTAATAGTCATGGATAGTAAATAGACTCTCTCTTCCCGTAGACACGCCTGCAGAGAATATAGAATACACAAAGAACTGGATCACCCTAGGATAGTTAAACTCTATGATTATTTCTCCTTGGATACAGATACGTAAGTGAATATAAGGATTAGTTTTTAAGAGAAAATCTGTTTGTTTTTGCTTTCCTTATTCTGTAATGATGATATACTCTTCATTTCATCACTGTGATAATAAATTATTGGATAATGTTTAATGTCTAATTTTTTCTCTTCTTCATTGTAGGTTTTGTACAGTGTTGGAATACTGTGAAGGCAATGACTTGGATTTCTATCTGAAGCAACATAAGTTAATGTCAGAGAAGGAAGCTAGGTCTATTGTAATGCAGATTGTAAATGCACTAAGATATCTCAATGAAATCAAACCCCCTATTATACATTATGATCTTAAGCCAGGTAATTAATAAAATTTGTCTGAATTTTTTGAAGTTCTAAAGCCTATAGTTTTTGAAAGCCATATTTATTAATTATCTGAAAACCTTTTTGGTTTAGTTATGTAAAGTTAGTGGAATACTAGAAGAATTTAAAATGCCCATTGAATCACCATATTTTAAAATTATATTTTAAATTTTACATTTTTAACTATGTATGTTAAATATGTATCTGTTCCCCCAATGTCATCTGTGTATCATTAAAAAAAAACCTTTATATTTTGTTCTTAGGAAACATCCTTCTGGTAGATGGCACAGCATGTGGAGAAATCAAAATCACTGATTTTGGTCTGTCCAAGATCATGGATGATGATAGCTATGGTGTAGATGGAATGGATCTAACTTCTCAAGGGGCAGGCACTTACTGGTAAATGTATAATTTAAAATAGCAAAATTGTCTAGATTACTTTTTATGAGAGTTTAATTTTTATTTTCATATATCTTTGAGTTTACTGTGGTAAGAGTTCTATTATGAAGTGTGAGTCAAGAGGGAGATGACTGTTGTCAAGTCTTTTCTCTTCTGGTCTTAACCATAAATATCAGCAAAGTAAAGGGAGAAGAACTCGGCATTGGCAAGTGACTTCAGTATCTACTAGCCAGTAACTCCTCACATGGAGAATCATGGATTTTCTTCTGTATGTACAAGTGAGGTTTATCATCGGTTAAAAATACTTAAGTGAAGATAACATCCTGACTATTATAAGCAGTAGCCATAAGCATGAAGTCCTCTGTATAGAGAGGTTCTGTGGTGACAGTTTTTCTTGGAGATGTGGGTTTTGTTGATCATGCATGGGAAAGAAGTTTAGAATATTCTTAGTCTTTGGACTTGGCTCTCAGAAATACCATTTCATAACTTCATACATATAAACTCTAGATAGAACTGTAGATTCACAGATCTAAGTCTAAAGGAATGTCATTCCCTTCAGAATACCTAGGTGTTGACAAAAATCACTTCAGTGTGAATTTTCAGACTTACTGTCAAATTCACCAAAGTGGAGAATATAGACTATAAAATTTCAAGACAAACTTAGTTTAGCAAAAAGGACTAAGATTGTAATTGGAGAGATAACTGTACTTAACTTTACTGAACAAGATGGAGACTACACACATAAATGTGACATTGAGGTTTCTGGAACAGTCTTCACACAGCCGAGGCACATAATAACCAGTTCCACAAGATGCTCTGGAACGGTATGAACTTTTCATGAAATAGGGATTAGTCATGTTCATATGTTCTTTTAAAGCCATTTAACTTTAAAATTCTGCATGTAGCATTTTCTAGGAGTATGGGTAAGATAATCATGGATTTTTTTCAGCCCATATTTGAAGAAAATCATCATTCAAACTAGTAACCCCCTAAAAGGTGGTATCCTCAATCAGTAGTCTTCAGACTTTTAGTAACAAGTCTCTTGTAGAACTCTGGATTCCATGGAAGATAGCCTAAAATAATAGATTTAGACAGTTCTCAATAATAGATCATCCTTCCTCTGTAGAGACTTCCACTATTTGTTTCCCTTTGCTAGTGGAGAGCTGGGCAAGGAGATTTTCCTCGGGCTGGAGCATTTCTATGTAGTAACCTGGAATGTATTTCCCATAGAAACATGTTTTTGAAAAATGGTTAGTTTCCTACAGCCACAGTAGCTTTTTTAGCTTTGTATTTGGTAAGTTGGGATGTTCTGTACAGTCTTTTAGGAGTAGATGTAAACTATTTGTCAGTATCACTGAGAAGAAAATTAGTTTTATCCCTCATTCCCTCTCAGGTCTCAAATGCAGTTCTTCACTAAATCCTGGTGGTCATTTCTTCGCAATAGCTTTGGTGTCTTTCCTATAATTCTCTCCTTGCTTATAGGTTTTTGTCTCAAGAGACAGTGTAGCATAGTGTTTAAGAGCTGTTTTTGTTTCATAAATATACACGAAATATATACTTTTATTCATAAATCTGGCTTTTTACTTGATTTAGGGGGGTAGGAAAGGATTTACTTTACAAATGAGTTACTGGTCATCTTTAGTGGGTTTTGTGTGTTTGTATGTGTGTGTGTGTGTGTTTAGATTTTATTTATTTATTTGAAAGAGATCAGAAGCAGGCAGAGGCAGGCAGAGAGAGAGGGAAGCAGGCTCTCTGCTGAGCAGAGAGTCTGACAAGGACACGGGGCTCGATCCCAGGACCCTGAGATCATGATCTGAGCCGAAGGCAGAGGCTTAACCCATTGAGCCACTCAGGTGCCCCATCTTTGGTGGTTTATTTCAAGAAGTTTGATTTGTTTTTTAAGAAATCTGTGCATATCTTGCTGAAATTTAAATGATTTTAAGCATAGTATAAAACTAAAGAAAAAGAGTTAGATTCCCATTTAGCTGTATAACTTCTCAGGATTTCTTAGTTTATCTAAATTTTAGAGTTGGGAGATACTTGCATCCCTGATGGATCTTTTTATTTAAAAGCTAAGGTGTGACAAATTTATTTTTACTTTCCTTTATATAAAATTATGAACTTACAAATAGCACCTAAAAGTAGAAAATAGTATTTTTGAATACTTTTGAGTATTTCAGATCCTGCTAGTTAGTGTTCAGAAACTGCACAGGGAATAACTCCTTGAGCTGCTCACAGTTCAGTGTAATTTTTAGTTTAATACCATAATAGAGGTACCATAATATTAGCTGGTTATGTGGGAGAAGAAGCAAAACTCAGCCTGGAGGGAACAGAAGCTTATGGAGGTCCAGTTGGTCTTAAGAATAAAAAGGTGCTCACCAAATGAGTAAGAGTGGTTAGGGAATGCATTAGAGTTGGTCAGAAGCATGTGGGGGCAGGGGAGCAATGTGGGGAACCAAGTGAATTGTCTGCCTAGCCAGTTGCTTCTATAATAGGATGGGTCTGTGTTACAGCCAAGAGCAGTGAGGTCTTACCTTGGCAGTGCATGATGATGTACTTAATAAACAAAAGAGCCAGCTGGTCAGATATGTGTGTTAGGAAGAGAATTGCCTACAGTTTGAACAAAGGTGAAGGGGCTTGAGAGAGCATTTATTATTGCTTACTCAAAGTAGAACACTATAATTTCTACTGATATATGTATATTACTTACAGAAATGAAAAATAATTTAGTATATATAATACACATACATAATAGGTATGTGTTGCATACTTTATCACAAAGTTGTATGTTTTGACTCGAGTCAAATGATACAGGGATGTAAATACTACAGAGTTTTGATTTTCATTCATGAAAATTCTATAAGATTTTATGTATTGAGTATTCTGAGTGTTCTACAGGTATGTTTAGAAGGCTTAAGTTACAGATTGTTAATAGTATCCTTTCCTCTTTTCTCTCCAAAAAACTGTAGGTATTTACCTCCCGAGTGTTTTGTAGTTGGAAAAGAACCACCAAAGATTTCCAACAAGGTCGATGTGTGGTCAGTTGGTGTTATTTTCTTTCAGTGTCTTTATGGTAGAAAGGTAAGTTTACAGTATACAACGTTCTGCTCTGTGGAGTTAAGTTGAATTTTCCCTCTTAAATGTAAAGTTTCATTAACTTGAAGTCAGTGTAGAACCTTCTAAGGAAAGCCAGGCTTTTGTTTCTTGCTAAAATTTCCATGGGTCAAACAGATTATTTTAATGTCATAGCAGCTTTCTTGATCTGCTTTTTGCCCCTTTACACATACGCCCCGCCTTTTTTTTAAGTGAAAGAAGGAACTATCAATAGTGCCATCATTTTCTCCTGTTAGGTAGGGATACTCAAGCCAACAAAACACTCCATTCTTTCTACTTGTTCACACTGTCTGCCCCACTCCTACCTCACCACACACATGTACTCAGTTTGGCCTGGGCATAGTGTCCCCTTGTGCTAACTGAGGGAAATTCTGTCAAACTTGGTCTTAATTCTTCCAAAACCTCTCTTTATTTTGAAGTCAGAGCTGCAAGCTCCTGTAGATACTTTTCAACCCCTTCATCACTGTGGAGAGAGGGTGAAGGGACTTCTATGCGAAGTCACTGCAAGTTAGGAACAAATCCAGAGCTGTCAGTGAAGGACAGTACTATAGTAAAAGTATTTTATTCTTTGGAATTTTCACAGACGTTTCCACTACTTCTTACTTTTAAAACAGTCATAAAATAAATTTTGATTTTTCAATGTTTTTATTTCGTCTTAAATATATCGCAACAGCATTATTTTCTGTGCTTATTCACCGTGTTTAAGCTATGTTAAGGATCGATTAGATGGGTTTAACTCAGCCTCAATCAGTTGTAACTTTGTTTCTGTGAGAATGCATCCCAAGGTCCAAATAACGAAGATTTTTCAGAACACAAATCATTTATATTTTGGGTATTCACTGATAATTACTCTTCTTAAATACTTTGGGAGAAATTTCTAAACTTTTTTTTTTTTTTTTTATAAGCCATTTGGTCACAATCAATCACAACAAGACATTCTTCAAGAAAATACAATATTGAAAGCCACAGAAGTCCAGTTCCCTGTAAAACCAGTTGTAAGCAGTGAAGCAAAGGTATTATATTTATGTAAATAGGTTTTGTGAAGTAAATTTCATTTCATAAATTGTGCTTAAGTACAGTTGACTTTTGAACCACATGGGTTTGAACTGCACAGGTCCATTATTAATGTAGATCTCTTTTAACAAACAGTATAGTACTGTAAATGTACTTTTTCTCTTATGATTTTCTTAACATTTTCCTTTCTCTAGCTTTTTATTGAAAAAATACAGCATATAATACATATAACATACAGAATCTGTATTACTCAACTGTTTATGTTATCAGTAAGTCTTCTAGTCAACACTAGGCCATTTGTAGTTAAGTTTTTGGGAAGCCAAAAGTTATATTTGGATTTTCAGCTGCACCCCCTAAGCCCCCACATTGTTCAAGGGTCAACTGTACTTTAAGGGATTGCTGTCAAAGTAGAATCTGTCCATTCGGTCTTTGGTTTTCATAATTTTCACCTTTTAAAGATCCATATACACTCCCTGATTCTTTAAGCACATCAGTTTGCTTTGAAAATTAGGGAAGAATCACAAGACCTTTATGTTTTACATATCTGCTTATGTTAATACTGAGATACTTAAATATACAAGAAGTAATAAAGTAGTAATAATTGCCATCTAGTGATATGTGCCAAGCATTGATACTTTATCTTTTAACAGCCTTTTGAGGTATAGATTAGTTATCTTCATTATTTCCATTTTATAAGGAAGTCAGCTAAGCCATAGCAGAATTACGTTGTCCAGAATCATATGAATTAGTAAATAGCAGAGCTGTGGCACCAAGTATTCACTTCTGCTAGACCCCAGAATTCACTGTTGACCTTTTTCTGCCCTACAGTACCTCTCGAGAAAGCCCAACTTCTTCATCCCTTCTGTTTGTAGGGAGCAATCTATGAATCAATGATGAATGGCTTCCTGTAGTTCTAATTCATCTGTTAGTAACATGGAATAGCATTTGTAATTAATAACAAAATGTTTATGGTGCTTAATGTCTTTCCACTTTCATCCTTGTGGATTTTCACTCCTTTGTTATCTCCGTGATCCCTGTTGGAATTGTCTCTTTCTTAAACCCTATGAAATTCCTAAGAAAACACATGAAGTTCCCATTTTTTTCCAGGTATGACTGGTCTAGGCCATAAGGATAATTCATAAACAGGCATTATATAGTTTCTGTATTTTTAGAATATAGATAAGCACAGTTAGATATTGCCACTGATTGAGGTCATAGTGACCTTCAGAATTGAAAATGTACTGGTTTTTTGTGAATTGCAAATGGGCTTGTATTTCATTTTGTCTGTTGCATCTTAATTGGCTTTAGCAAGTTATTTGGATGACTTTTAGAAGATAATTCATTATGCTTCAGAATAAGAAGATCACATGTTTTTCATAAGGTAAATATGGCTCCTTAAAAAGAACTTGACAATGCTAGCATCTATATTTTGCCTGCCTTTTCTATCTGCAGCATCGGTGGGAACAGAAACTAAATTAACTGACGGAAAGGACCAGGAATGAGTGTATAGTGCCAAAAAGAAGTCCCAATTAGCCATCTCTGGTTCTTGCCTGAGGCTCTTCACAGGCACCACAGTCCCAGATCTGGGACGCAGAGGGGCACATTGTTTTTTGTAGGGTTTTGTCTGTGTTGTTTTTTTTCAAACCTTGTCCTAACAGAAGACACCTTTATTAAGTACCTTCACTGACCTGGTAGTGTGGGCGTCTTCTGTACATTTATTCCTTGTAGGTTTCCTAACCTCTCTGTCACCAGCTTTTCAAAATCTTCTCAAATTCTGCCTTTGACATATCAGTCACTCTTCATTTTTTTTATTCCTCCATCTTAATTTTCAAAGACCACTCAAAATGATTAAAACCTAAGAATTCAGAAGGATTTTTGATAGATACTAGTAAGCTAGCCAAGATATAAGGGTAAGAAGAGCTAAGTTTGTTTTTAGAGAAAAAAATTACATATAATGAATTTCAAACAAAGAAGGTACAAAATACTTTTTAATGTGATTAAGCTTTGATTTTAAAGTTAGGTATCTTAGTTGTAGTTTTCCTGTAATGCTTTTAATTGATGAATCTATGTGGAAGTTAGGAATTTCAAGACAAGCTAAAGTTATTTCTACCATAAATAAAGGAAATGATCAGTTTACCCTTGAAAATGTTGCAAAACTTCGATATAATTAAATGTATATTATATAATATTGAGTAAAGACACCAGGCAAAAGAGAACATAAGCTGTAATTCCACTTAAGTAAAGTTCAGAACAACCAAAACTCAACTACAGTAGAAGTCAGGACAGAGATGACCCAGCTAGATTGGGAGCAGAGCCAAAGACTAGGTGGGGGTGGGGCATGAGTAGACTTAGGAGGTTTTCGTTCTGGTTGCCAGCTAGAGTTGCTTTGTGCTGTATACTTAGAATTTGTGTACCATCTTCTATTAGATTTTTTTTAATACAACATTTGAAGGACAATATATAAGAACCAATTTGAGAAGGAAAAGGGATACTGATTATACAGTATCAACCTAGGAAACAAACCCCAATAGCAATATCACTTTAGTGTTCCCTTCATCTAAAGAAAGTCTTTTTGTTAAAAAGGAAAAAAAAAAAAGGCGCCGTACCCTCTGGCCGAAGTAAACGTACAGTAAGATGGAATGAGGATGGAAGGTTGTCTTAGCAGGAAAAAATTTCTAGAAGTCTGGAATTAAATAAAGAGAAATGGAGCTTTCTTTATTCAACATAATATTTGGAAGTGCTTGCCCGAGCAGTTAGGCAACAGAAATAAAAGGCATCCAAGTTGGAAAGGAAGAAGTAAAAAGGTCACTCACTGTTTGCAAATGACAATATATATAGAAACCCCTAAAGACTGTGTCCAAAACTGATAGAACTAAACAATCGATTCAGTAAAGTTTCAGGACACAAAAATCTGTTGCTTTTCTATAAACTAATAAACTGTCAGGTTAAGGAAACAGTCCTATTTACAGTTGCATCAAAAAGAATAAATTTAACCTAGGAATAAATTTAACCAAGGAGGTGAAAGATGTGTTCTCAGAAAACTAAACAACATTGTGAAAGGAGTTGAAGACAATGCAAATAAATGGAAAGATATTCCTTGCTCATGGATTAGAAGAATATTAAAAAGTCTATACTACCCAAAGCAATCTAAAAATTGAATACACTCCCTATCAAAATTCTGGTGGCATTTTTCACAAAAATGGATCCTCCAGTCCTAAAATTTGTATGAAACCACAAAAGACTGAATGGCCACAGCAGTCTTGAAAAAGAAGAACAGAGCTGGAAGCATCAAATTCCTTGATTTTGAACTACATTTCAAAGCTGTAGCAATCAAAACAGTATGATCTTGGCATAAAAACAGACAAATCAGTGGAACAGAATAGAGAGCCAAGAATAAACCCATGTATAGATGATTGATTTATGCCAAAGAAACCAAGATTATAGAGTTTAAAAAGGAGTCTCTTCAATAAATGATGTTGGGAAAACTGGACCACTGTCTTAGACTGTACACAAAAATAAAGTAGATTTAAGTCTTGAATTTAAGACCTAAAGCCAATAAACTCCTGAATGAAGATGTGGCCATTACTCTCCTTGACATCAGTCTTGGTGAGGATTTGTGGATCTGACATCAAAAGCACAAATAACCAAGTGGGACTGCATCAAATGAAAAACCACCTGCACAACAAAATACACCATCAAAAAAGATGAAAGCGCAACCTGCCAAATGAAAGAAAATATTTGCAAATCGTAGCTGATAAGGGTTAATATTTAAAATATATAAACTCCGTAGCAGAAAAACAATCAGGGGGCCCCTGGGTGGCTCAATTGGTTAAGTATCCGACTCTTCATCTCAGCTCAGGTCTTAATCCTCAGGGTCATTAGTTCAAGCCTCAGGTTTGGCTCCACACTGGGCATGGAGCCTACTTTAAAAAAAAAAAAAAAGGAAAATAATCTGATGTAAAAATGAGCAGAGTATCTGAATACATAATTCAACAAAGGCATTAGATAGCACAAGTATATGAAAAGGTGCTCATCATCATTAATTAGGGAAATGCAAATCAGAACCATAGTGAGGGGGGACATCTGGCTGGCCCAGTTGGTAGAACACACAACTCTAAATCTCAGGGTTGTGAGTTTAAGCCTCATGTTCGATGAGGAGCCTGCTTTTAAAAAAAAAAAGCAAAACACGACAGTGAGATATCACTTTATACCTGTTAGAATGGCTATTTAAGAAAATAATAATAAAAAGATAAATAAGTGTTAGCAAGGTGTGGAGAAGAGTGAACCCTTGTGCACTGCTGGTGAGAGTGTAAATTGGTATGGCTACTGTGGAAAATGTGGTGGTTCCTCAAAAAATTAAAAATATAACTACCATATGTTCCAGCAATTCTGCTTCTATGTATTTATCCAAGAAAAGGAAAACACTAATTGGAAAACACACCTGTACCATCCTGTTCATTGCAGCAGTATTTACAATAACCAAGACGTGGAAGCAGCTAAGTGTCCATCAGAAAATGAATGGCTCAAGATGTGTGTATGCACAATGGAATGTTACTCAGCTATGAGAAAGAAGGCTGTATTGCCAGTTGCTAAGTGAGATTAGTCAGAGAAAGATCAATACCATATGATCTCACTTATATGTAGAATCTTATTAAAAAAAAAAAACTCGGGCGCCTGGGTGGCTCAGTGGTTAGGCTGCTGCCTTTGGCTCAGGTCATGATCTCAGGGTCCTGGGATCGAGTCCCACATCGGGCTCTCTGCTCAGCAGGGAGCCTGCTTCCTCCTCTCTCTCTCTCTGCCTGCCTCTCTGCCTATTTGTGATTTCTCTCTGTCAAATAAATAAATAAAATCTTAAAAAAAAAAAAAAAGTAAATTAAAAAAAAAAACTCAAGTTCATGAATACAAAGAACAAACTAGTGGGAGGTAGAGGTTGGGAGATAAGTGAAATGGACAAGCTTTGAGTTATAAAATAAGTCATAGGAATGTAATGTACAGTATGTGACTATAATTAGTAATACTATATATTTGAAAGTTGCTATGAGAATAAATCTTAAAATTTATCAAAAGAAAAATTTTGTAACAATGGTACAGATATTAACTGTGCTGATCATTTTGCAGTCTATAAATATCGAATTAAGTTGTACACCTAAAACTAACAAAGTTATATGTCAGTTATACTTGAGTTTTTAAAAATAATTACCATGTCGGGCGCCTGGGTGGCTCAGTGGGTTAAGCCACTGCCTTCGGCTCAGGTCATGATCTCGGGGTCCTGGGATCGAGTCCCGCATCGGGCTCTCTGCTCATCAGGGAGCCTGCTTCCCTCTCTCTCTCTCTCTGCCTGCCTCTCCGACTACTTGTGATTTCTCTCTGTCAAATAAATAAATAAAATCTTTAAAAAATAATAATAATAATTACCGTGTCATCCAGCAAGTCCAGGGATCAGATATTTATATGCCATTGCTCACAGCAGCATTATTCATAATAGCCAAAAGGTGGAAACAGTGCAGATGTCAATCAGCAGAAATGGATAAAACAAAATGGGGTAGGTACATGAAATGGAGCATTATTCAGCCTTAAAAAGAAACAAAATTCTGACCCATGTGACTGTGTGGATGACTCTGAGTGAAATAAGCCATACACAAAAGGACAAATATTATATAATTCCACTTACAAATAGTGGTTACCAAGTGCTGGGGGAAGGATAAGTGAATTGTTTAATGGGTATAGAATTTCAACTTTTGTTTTGGATATTGGATAAGTTTTAGATAATGAAAATGATCTGGAGTTGGATAATCTTGATATTTCACAACAACATGAATTTACTTAAAACATCACTGAATTGTACACTGAGAAAGAAGTAAAATGTTAATTTTTACTCTTGGAATAAAATTCTTTAAAAATGAGATGCACTTTTCCTTAATGCACATTAATTGATAGCAGTAATAATTTTAAACTATGAACTAAGAGCTGTGAGATATAATAGGATATACTTAATATATAATATATATTAATAAGATATAATGAGACGTACTTATTATCTTAAATGTGTTCATCCTTCTTACAGGAGTCAGCTGACTGATGCTGAGAAGGGGGAAAAATTTTAATATCTGAACCTTTCTTTTTTTAAGGCCTTCATAAGACGCTGTCTGGCCTACCGAAAAGAAGATCGGTTTGATGTGCACCAACTGGCAAATGACCCATACCTTCTCCCACATATGAGAAGATCGAATTCTTCAGGAAACTTACACATGGCTGGGCTTACAGCATCCCCCACACCCCCTTCCTCAAGCATCATCACTTACTGATTTTCCTCCAAAATGGGCATGATCTCTTTGAATTGCTTCCAGATACACACTTGAGTTTGAGAGCATTTGATTGTTTTCTGTTGGTTTTTGTTTTTTTTTTTTCCTCACGCAGGACATGGTTGAGAACTATTTGTGAACTGAAGTTCTTCATGGCGTCATTTGTATGAGAGTGGATCATGGACAATGAATAAAATGTACACTTTTGACTATATCCTTGAGCAGTGAAGGATGACTGCCTGTTGCACAGAAACAGGAATACCATGTTAAGAAAAACTGTTTGGGGGAACACTGTAAATAACGTTTATAATACTTAAATACATTTGGTTGTTACTAGAGAGTTCTAATATGAAGGGTAGTTTTTCATTATTTAAAAACACATGGAAAAAATATTTCTAACACAAGAACTATAGTGCCTGGATACATTCTTCAGCATTCAGCAGTTAATCTGCTGAAACCAAAGTAAGAACTGAATGACAGTGACATTTGTGTTTTATAGTAGAATGTGAGAGTTAGAATCATTAGACATAGTTAGACTTTGTCATTTGCCTATTTTGGCTTTTACCAAGTTGTACCTCGAAACCATGTGTCCATTTTTGTTTTATTGGTTTTTTTTTTTTTTTCCCCCACTAGTCATTAACAGGATAGCTGTTACTCCTAAACACTTTACACCTTTGACAAAATGAGCTGCTTGTTTTAAAATCAGTTGAATTCACTAAATATCTCTGTTTTCAACATGTTTGAATTAAGATATTTTCCCTTTGTTACCAGGCCTTGTTCATAAACAAGTGACAGTATGTAACCAAATGCAGATCAGACCAGTTCTATGCAGGATAATGATAAATTCCCTTCTAGCTCTATTGTAAATTGTTGTACAGATGTTGTATTTCAATTACCAAGTTTCAGCAGCTTATTCTTGTACAAATGTTTAAAAATATGGCTTTTCTAATTGGATATTGTATTTTTTTTAAGTCTTCTTGAAGGCGCTTTAATTGCTGCTAAATGATGTTGCTTCTTTGCTAAAAAATCTAATGACCTCCTTAAAGGTGCAAGTTGACTGTACATCATAGAGAGATATTAAAGGCTGGCATTCATTAACAATCAAGGCATGTAAAAATGACCCATCTTGGATATATAGGGTTCATTCAGTCAGATTCTTGGTTTCTAGGGCTATGGAGCACATAGATAACTAGATTTATAAATTGTTCATGTTTCTCCTACATTTCTAGAAGGTTCTTATCAGAAAGGTGAGATGATGGTCCCATAAATAAGTTTCTTGTGGTTTGTACAGATTTGTTAAAATGTGAACATTTCTAACTGCGTTGTATGGTAGAAACCATTATTTTTCAGGATGTTATATTTTACTCCTGTAAGAATTATTTGTCACATTCACAATACTGATACTTACATGTAAATCGTCCATGTTGCCGAAAAAGGAGGTGATAACCACAGATTCTCCTTAATATTGTACAGTTAAACTGTGGCTCTTATTTCTCATGTTGCAAGCCATTTTGTTTCATTGTACATACAGACACATTGTCTCTTTAAGATGCTGCTGAAATTGTAGAGAATGTAGCCAAAACAGTAATAAACAATGACAATTAAAATTTAAGGACTATGAAAATTACCTTTCAAGGGAGCTTTGAAGATTTAGGATTTTAACTGACTTGGCTCCTCAAGAATCTACTTCATAAATTCTTTAAGTATACTTCAGGACAGGTATCAAGTGCTTCACTCTGTGAAAGTGAACCTAATAGTCATTATCATAATCCTGGGTAAGTAACACAGCACTGTTGAGGAGTGGCCTCAGGGCTGTACCTACTCATCTCTAGATTACAACAAATCCTATTTTTCAAAAATACAGATATAATAATCAAATATTAGCATTAATTGGGTGTTTTAGGTGATGCCCACAAATTTTTCAGTTTTGTTGTTTGCGTTTTCATCTTTCCATATAATTAAGTAGTGTGTTCCTATAGTAATTGTCACAAAGTCCTGAATTAAAATGCTTGGTTTTTAAAATTTCAACGAGATACCAAGTGGACACGTACATCTAACACTAGGTGGAATAAGAGTGTAAATCATTGTGTTCCCATACTCTTTCAAGTGAATGAAAAGGACTGCTAGTGTGGAAATGCAGGAAAACAAGCCACAGCATGAAACTACCTCCCTAGTTCAACTTACACACCTATGTATGTTTTTCCCAACAAACGCTATACAGTTTGCGTCACTAACCCAACAGGTACAAGATGGCTAACTGAGCCAAACTAAACCATTTACTGTTTCCTTCACACGGGAAATTGGGATCCATTGCTGAATAATTTCAGTCACTGGCTAGCTTTGGCTCTAATATATTTTAAAGCTTACATTGGTTTTGGTCCCCTGAAAGCAGGCCTTCATTCCCTAAGACATGAGCCAAGGGTCTCCCTTGAGGAATCAGCACTGATGCAGGTAAAATACAGTTTTTCATATAATTTAAACATCTTTCTTTGATATAAATTAGCTGTAGTGTATGCATGTTGAGAGGAAGTATAGAAATCACCCTAATAATTTTTAAGTTGGGAGTTGAGTAGATTTTGTTTTTCAAAAGTGGAGTCGGGTTTATTTCCTTACTGATCACCGTCCCCCTCTGCTAACAAAACTCTTTCAGTTTAAATGGTCCATAAAATGTGAACCCATATTCTACAAATACCTTATTTCATGAAGCCAAAATGATGGGAGAGTTTCAGCGAAACATTTAAAGAGTATATTGTTCATTTTGCTGTTCATTAACTTAATACAATGTTGACTGACATCAGATGTGATTAGCTATGTGTTAGTGTTTAATGTAGACAGCAGTTCTTTTAGCTTAAGAATTTATTTACATTGCTATTTGAAACGTGAAAACCTTAGCCTTATACCTCGATACCGACAGGTCTTTCTGCAGTCCCACTTTAAATTTTGACATGTTATCTGATCATTAAGTACAACTGAACTTAAATGTTCTGAAGGCTTAATCTAATTCAAAAAGTGCTGAGCAGCTACTTTTTAAGATTCAGCGGGGAAGATGGTGTTATACAAAGATCGTGAATTCTTCCCCTCCCATGACCGTACCAAGTCTACTGCCACATATGGGCCATTTCCCTCTGGACAAGATCTGAAAACAACATGAACTGCTCTCTACAACGAAAGATATAAAGGACCACATCGTGATGGGTAGGAGAGGAAATCCCCAGTGTGGCAGCACAGTAGGGAGAGAGATCAACTAGAGAGCCGTGCTGCCTCAGGAGGAGCAGGCACATTGGGCACTCTGGACCCTGGGGTCAGCATCGGAGACAAGTCACCAGAACATCCGGCTTGAAAAACCAGCAGCCTTGACCTGTGGGAGGTGCCAAAGTGCTACAGGAAACAGAGTCACTACTTAGAGAGCTTGGCTGTAATTTGGCTCACCCTTAGGCCCAGTGAAAAAAGAGCAGCTTGAAAAGCACTTTGCAGTAATCCACAAGCAGAAGAGGGTATCACAGGTGCAGAGGTCTTCCCTGAGGAACATGTGGTTGCCCTCCCTGTCCTAGGAATCTGTGCCAGGAAGATAATCCCCCATAATGTCTGGCTTTGAAAATCAGCTGGGTTTAACTTGGAAGAGCAGTAGGAAACCAACTCTCTGCTCTTAAAGGGCCAGTGCGCTGTAACAGTCCAAGATCCAGCCCTGAAGCAGCATACTGAAAAGCACCTGCGTTGGGGGAACTGGGTGGCTCAGTTAAGCATGTGCCTTCAGCTCAGGTCATGATTCTGCTGTTTCATGATCAAGCCCCGAATGAGGCTCCCTGCTCAGTGGGGAGTCTGCTCCCACTGCCCCTCACCCAGCTCATGCTTGCTTGCCCTCACGCGCTCTCTCAAAAATCTAAGAAAAAACAGCGCCTGGGCTAAGAGGGGTTCTGTGGTATAATGGCTAGCAGTCTGGACTCTGAAAAGTAGCTAGGTTATACGTATAGAAGATCTGTTGACTAATTTTAAGGCAGATGACAAAGGGATACAGATCTGTAGGAACTTGCTCTGGAAGGGATAGCACTGATGGGCATAATTGTTCTTGGCATTCCCCACCAAGCCCGCATCTCTGTAGTTGCCCCTCCAAAGTAGCAATCACCTCACCACCTCGGTGAGAACTGGCTCCTCTTTAAAGTCCTTTGGCCCCAGAGATGGAGGCAGCCCTGCCTATCAGCACATCCACAGAATCACTGCAGGGCCTTGCAACCACCCTCACTGGGAGTTAGCCCCGTCCCTGCCCCATCAGCATACCCACAGAAGTCAGTCACAATTGGATATATGCAGCCCGTCCCACAGGGGAGACCTCTAAAGCCCCTTGTTCTGGTAACCATGGGGGAATTGTGTTTCTGGACCTGACAAGACACCAACATATGTATACCTCCCAAACCAGGACATGTAGCAGCCCTATGTATTACATAGAAACAAACACAAAATGAGACAAAGAAATATGCTCCACATGTAAGAACAGGACAAAAACCTCAAAAAATTGAAATGGAGATAAGCAATCCACTGATAAAGTAATGGTCATAAAGATGCTCACATAACTTGGAAGAGTAGATGAACTCAGACCCTCAACAAAACGATAGAAGTTATTTAAAAAAAAAAAAAAGCTGAAGAATACAATTAACTGCAATCAACAGCAGAATAGAGGATACAGAAAATAGGTCAACAATCTGAAAGGGTGGTGGAAATCCGCCAAGCTAAATAGCAAAAAAAAAAAAATTGTTTATGAAGCTAGGTTAAGGGACCTCTGTGACAACATCAAACATACCAACATTAACATTATAGGGGCCCCAGAAAGGGAAAAGAGGAAGAAAGCAGCAAGAAAGGGACAGGAAAATTAAATAATGGTAATGGGGAAAGAAACATCCAGTCCCAGAAAGCACAAAGAACCTCAAACAATACTGGATTCAAAGAGGTTCACACATAAAAATGTCAAAGTTTAAAGACTATCTTAAGAGTCACAAGAGAGGGGCACCTTGGTGGCTCAGTGTGTTAAAGCCTCTGCCTTCAGCTCGGGTCATGATCCCAGGGTTGTGGGATCCAGCCCCGCTTTGGCTCTCTGCTCAGCAGGGAGCCTGTTTCCCCCTCTCTCTCTGTCTGCCTCTCTGCCTACTTGTGATTTCTCTCTCTCTGTCAGATGGATAGTAAAATCTTTAAAAAAAAAAAAAAAAGTTTAAAAAAAAGTCACAAGAGAAAAGCAATTATATGCAAGGGGATATCCATAGGCTATCAGCTGATATTTCAGCAGAAACATGACAAGCCAGAAGAGAGTGGCATGATATAGTCAAAGTGCTGAAAAAGAAGGGCGACTAGCTGGCTCGTTAGGTAAATCATGCAACTGTTGATCTTGGGGTTGTGAGTTCAACCCCTGTGTTGGGCATAGGGCTTACTTAGAGTGCTGAGAGGGAAAACCTACAACCAAGAATCAAGAACATGACAAAACCTCAAAGAAGTAAACAATGGAGATAAGCAATCTACCTGATAGAGTAATGGTCAAAGAACCTAGAAGAGTAGACGAATTCAGAACTTCAAAAAAGGGGTAAAAAAAATATTAAAAAGAACCAAAGCTGAAAAATACAGTAACTGAACTGAAAAACACTGTATCAAAAACTAAAATCAACAGTAACAATAACCTGACAAGTTTATCATTCAGAACTAAGTTTTCCAGACAAACAAGACTCAAAAGGCTACTAAACTGGCCTTCAAAGAAATGCTAAATGGAGAGAAAATACCATAAGAAAATTATGAAAGAAAAAAATTTCACTAGTAAGAGCAAACTTACAGTAAAGCTAGTAGATCACTTGTAAACCTAGGATAAAGCTGAAAAGACAAAAGTAGTAAAATCGACAGTATCTAAAACAGGAGACAGAAAGGATCAAAATGTCAAATACATAAATTATGGGGGCGGGGTGAGGAGTAAGAAAATGTACTTTTAAAACATGGCCAATCTTGAACATCAACTTTCAATAAACTGCTATATACATAGGGTGCTCCATATGGACCCCATAGTACCACACACTAAACCCTATGACAGATGAAAAAAAAAAAATCCAAGCATAAGAAAAAGTCATCAAGGGGCACCTGGGTGGCTCAGTGGGTTAAAGCCTCTGCCTTCAGCTCAGGTCATGATCTCAGGGTCCTGGGATCCAGCCCAGCATTGGGCTCTCAGCTCAGCAGGGATTCTGCTCCCTGCCCCACCTGCCTCTCTGCCTACTTGTGATCTCTCTCTGTCAAATAAATAAATAAAATCTTAAAAAAAAGTCATCAAATAAGACAGCAAAAGAGAAAGGAACAGAGAACTACAAGAACCACCAAAAAACAATGAGCAAAAATAGTATTAAGTACATAACTACCAATAATTACTTTATATGTGAATGGACCAAATGCTCCAAAGACAAAAGGAGACTATGATTAAAACAAAACAAAACAAGACCCATTTATATGCTGCCTACAAGAGACCTACTTCAAATCTAAAGACAGAAACCAAAAAGTAAAGGAATAGCAAAAGATATTTCATGCAAATGGAAACAAAAAAGAGCCAGGAGAGCAAGACTTAAGTCACATGAAGTAGACTTTAGAGACTGTAATAACAGGCAAGAGCATTCATGATGATAAAAGGGTCAATCCAACAAGAAGACATAAACCAGTATATGTATCTGCACCCAACACTGGCACATCTTCATATATGAGACAAATATTAAAAGACATAAAAGGACAAACTAATAGTAATGTAATAATAGTAAGGGGCTCTGACACCCTTCTCACATCAATGGATAGATCATCCAGACAAAAATCAAAAAGGAAAGAGTAGATTTGAATGATGAATTAGATCAGATGGACTTTGCAGAAACATATAGAACATTCAGTTTAAAAACAGCAGAGTACAGGGCGCCTGGGTGGCTCAGTGGGTTAAGCCGCTGCCTTCGGCTCAGGTCATGGTCTCGGGGTCCTAGGATCGAGTCCCGCATCGGGCTCTCTGCTCAGCAGGGGGCCTGCTTCCTCCTCTCTCTCCTGCCTGCCTCTCTGCCTACTTGTGATCTCTCTCTGTCAAATAAATAAATAAAATCTTAAAAAAAAAAAAAAAACCAGCAGAATACATTCTTTTCAAGTGCATAAGAAACATTCTTCCGGATGGGTCACATGTTAGGTCACAAAACAAGTCTCAATAAATGTAAGAAGTTGAAATCCTATCGAGCATCTTCTCCAACCACAATGGTATGACAAGAGAAATCAACTAAAAGAAAAACAAAACAAAACAAAAAAAAACACACAAAATACCTGGAGGTAAAAATACTACTAAACAACCAATGGGTCAATGAAGGTATCAAAGAGTAAATTTTAAAAAACTGTGGAGACAAAGTACATATTCCAAGATATTTAGGACACAATAAATGCAGTTCTAGGAGGGGAGTTTATAGTGATACAGACCTACCTCAAGAAACAGGAAGATTCTTAAACAATCTAACCTTATCCCTAAAGAAACAAATCAAGCCCATAGCTGAAGGCAGGAAAGAATAAAAAACTCAAAAACATTTGAGAATCTACCTTTGTTCCCAGAACGTGCTTGAGATTGACACTCTGATCAATCAGGATTTCAGTCTTCTGCTTGGCACTGTAGCTTAAACCTCGATCTCTTCAGAATGCCCAAAGCCTTGTTTCCTATCAACCTTAGACTGCAAAGCAGTCTAAGAAGTCTATGGGGGAGTAGCACTTAATTAAAGGAGGGGGGGAGTATTTTATTTCAATGATCAAACATTTTTGTTGTTACTGTTCTCCTTGTTCCTGAATCCTATTCTGATCCTCAACCACATAGCAATATAATTAGTGTTGATCTAAGGTGTTACCCATCAAAAAATTGCCACGATCTTTACAGCTGAATAAATACAAACAACTGCGTAATGTTTAAAACAATAATAAAATAAATAAAATCAATGTGGAAATAAGTGAAATGGAGAAGAAAATGACAATATAAAAGATGAAACTAAGAGCTGGTTCTTAAAAAAAAAAAACAAGACTGATAAACATTTAGGCAGATTTATCAAGAAAAAGGACTCAAAATCAGATGAAAGAGCAGTTCTAACCAACTCCACAGAGAGGATAAGAGACTAATATAAACACTTAAAGGCCGACAAATTGAACAACCTAGAAAAAATGGATCAATTCCTATAAACATACACCATCTTCCAAGACCGCAATCAGGAAGACAAAGAAAATGAGAACAGGCTAATTACGAGGATACTGAATCAGCAATCAAAACCTCCCAACAAAGTCTAGGACCAGACAGCATCAGAGTTGAATTCTACTAAACATTTGAGAAGAGTTAATACTCAACCTTCTCAAACTATTCCAAAAATCAGAAGAGAAAGAAAACTTTCAGATAGATTCTATGAGCTCAGCATTACCATGGTATCAGAAGACAAACTACAAAAAAGAAAAGTATCAGTATTCCTGATAAACAGAGGCAAACAGTTGCAAAATTCTCAACAAAATACTAGTAAGTTAGACTCAACAATAAATTTAAAAGGATCATTCACCAGGATCAAGTAGGATTTATTCCAGGGCTGTAAGGATGGTTCAACGTCCACCAATCAATCCACGTGATACACCACATTAATTCATCTATTCATCCATTGATTAATTCAATAGATGCTGGAAAAGCATTTGACAAAATTCAACAGCCATTCATGATAAAACCTCTCAACAAAGTGGGTATAGATAGAACATATCTTAATATAATAAAGGCCATTTATATAAAAACCCATAGCTAACATCAAACACAGTAGCGAAAAGTGCAAAGACCAGGAAGAAGATAAGGATACCGACTCTCATCACATTCATTCAACATAGTATTGGAAGTCCTAGTCAAAACAATCAGACAAGAAAAATAAAAGACATCCAGATTGGTAAGGAAGAAGGAAGAAGAACTTTCTCCAGGCCAGAGAGACTGGCAAGTGCCACAGTTTACAATCCCTCACCACTTGCTAGCACAGAGGGGAACAGGGCATAGAGCTGGCCTGCTGTCTCAAAGCCCTGGGCCCCTAACCCACACTGGCCCCAGATGTCCCGGGGGCACAGAAAAAAAAAATCCATGGCTTAAAAGAGCAAATACGGTATATCGGAACTAACCCTAGAACCCTGCAAATGGCAGGGGAGCTGCTGGAACACGCTGCGGGTCATAGGTGCTGGTGAGAACCACTGTTTACATTATCACCTTGACAGCATGGACAAGAGCAGGTTTTCGGTGCTCTAGCCATCCTAATGCTTCAGTGAGCCCTGGGCCCCTAGCCCTCACCATTACTAGCCATCACACCAAGGCAGCCCAGCCCAGCACACAGCGGGACACCCCTGGTCAATGCACACTACACTCTTACCCACTGTGCAGAGGTGACACAAGCACAAAGCACTCTGAAATACTCTCAGTTTTCACCACTTTTGTACCAGAGGGCTTGCTAGGCACTCCCTATTCAGAGCCCTCTGGGAACTCCTGACCACAACTGCTTTGGCTCCAGAGGCCCTCCCGGAATACGCTTTGCACACTATATCCTGGAACCATCCTGACCCATGCCCACCTGAGGTATGGCTGTCCTATCAGGCACCCTCTGTGCAGAGAGCCCAGGACTTCACTGGCCCACAGCCATGTGAGCTCCAGCCATCCCAGCAGGGAAGCCCCAGTTGCAGAGAGCCCCAGGACCCTGATACATGCCAGCCATAGTTCCAGCACGCCAGCCTAACATGTCACCAGGCACACAGGCTACATAGGGGACAACCACACACAAGACCATTCTAATGGTCTAAAGACCATTCCTTTAGAAGTAGCTGTTCTACATGTTTCAAGGAAACAAACACAGAAAGTGAAGCAAAACCAGGAGATAGAGGAATGAGCACCAAATGAAAAAAGATAAAACTTCAGAAAAAGGACTGAATGAAATTAAGATAGGCATTATATCTGATAGTGAATTTAAAGAAATGATCATAAACATGCTCAGTGGACTGAAGAATGGAAGAACTTAGCGAGAACTTCAACAAAGAAAAAATATAAAAAGAACCAATCAGAGTTAAAGAATACAGAAACTGAGGGGCACCTGGGTGGCTCAGTGGGTTAAGCCACTGCCTTCGACTCAGGTCAGGATCCCAGTGTCCTGGGATTGAGCCCCGCATCGGGCTCTCTGCTCAGCAGGGAGCCTTCTCCCTAACCCCCCCACCCCCGCCAACTGCTTCCTTCTCTGCCTACTTGTGATCTTTCTCTGTCAAATAAATAAATAAAATCTTTTAAAAAAATATTTAAATTAAAAGAAAAAGAATACAGAAACTGAAAGGAACACATTCTAAGGAATCAGCAGATGTGTTGACATGGAAGAACCATCAGTGATCTGGAAAACAGGGTAATGGAAAGCACCCAAGCTGAGGAATAAAAAGAAATAATTTTTAGTTTTTTGATTAAAAAAATTTTAAAGATTTTATTTATTTATTTGACATACAAAGATGACAAGTAGGCAGAGAGGCAGGCAGAGAGAGAGAGGGAAGCAGGCCCCCTCCTGAGCAGAGAGCCTGATGTGGGGCTCGATCCCAGGACCCTGAGATCACAACCTGAGCTGAAGGCAGAGGATTAACCCTCTGAGCCACCCAGGTGCCCCTATTTTTTTGATTGTTTAAAAAAATACTTTATTTCTTTTAAAGAAAGAACATGAGCAGGGGGAGGGGCAGAGATGGAGAGGGAGAGACTCTCAAGCAGACTGTGTGCCCAGTGTGGAGGTGATGAATGTTAATTAACATGATAGTAGTAATCACATCACAGAGTATATGGACATCAAATCACCACACTATAAGCTTGAAATATATACAAATTTATTTGTCCGTTATACCTCAATAAAGCTGGAGAGGGTGCTTGTGTGGCTCAGTCAGTTAAGCATCCGCATTTGGCTCAGGTCATGAGGATCAAGCCCTGCAAGGGGTTCCTTGTTCACCAGGGAATCTGCTTTTCCCTCTCCCCACTTCCCTACCAAGCTCATGCTCTCTCTAGTTAGCTCTCTCTCTCTCAAATAAAAATAAAGCTGGAGGGAAAAAAATTATCCTTCTATTACAATTTTGTGTTCAAGAGACTTTAAAATCCCCAACATGGTATTCACTAACCTTTCAAGTGACAAAAGTAATAGCATGGCAAAGCCTTTAATTTACAGTGGAATATCTAAGAAAAATTACATTTGACTTCCACAGGTTTTGATATAACCTTTTCAGATTTATGAAGTTATTTAGTGAGATACTTAATTACCTTAAGAGAAAAGCAATTGTCTTATATGGGGGTATTTGAAACGCTTCACCACTAGGGATCCAAGACCTACTTGATAAAAGTACTGGTAGTGCTCTAGTTCTGAATGATGGTCTGTAAAATGCTGTTGGGAAATCCCTATTTCTTTATTCTGCGAGTATCGAATTCCAGTTTAAAGCAACATTGTTCTGGGGCAGCTGGCTGGCTCAGTTGTTAGAGCATGGGACCCTTGATCTTGGGGTCGTGAGTTCAAGCCCCATGCTGGGTGTTGAGATTACTTATTTGAATGAATTAATAAATAAATAAATGTTTAAAAACAGAAAAACCAAAAAAACCATTGTTCTTCCTTTCCAGCCAGGACCTGGCAGCATGGCTCCTGCAAAGGGGAGTGGTGAGAAGAAGGGCCATCCTGCCATCAACGAGGTAGTAACCAGAAAACACACCATCAACAGTGACAAGTGCATCCATGGGGTGAATTTCTTTTTTCTTTTTTTTAAGATTTTATTTATTTATTTGACAGAGAGAGATCACACAAAAAGGGGAGCAGCAGAGAGAGAGGCAGAAGCAGTCTGCGCTAAGCAGAGAGCCCAATGAGGGTCTCGATCCCAGGCCCCTGGGATCATGACCTGAGCCGAAGGCAGATGCTTAACCAACTGCACTGCTCAGGTGCCCCATAGGGTGAATTTTAAGAAGTATGCTCCTTGGTCACTCAGCGAAATCAGAAAACTTGCCATGAGAGAGACAGGAACTCCAGATGCATGCACAGACAACAGGATCAACACAGCTTTTTGTCAAAGGAATAAGGACTGTTCCATACCGTACCCATGTACAGATGGCCAGAAAATGTAACCAGACTCCCTGGCCCCAGTTGGCCACTGCCCCTCAGGACCGTAACCAGTGGAAAGTCTTAAATGGCTGCCACCCTGAGGGCACACAGCAAGAGGCAACAGTCCAGGGATCCCAGTCTTTCTGTGAAACAGGCCAGTAGCTCATGGACACCGCTGCAGGCTGTGGGACAGGCTTCTAGCTCAGCATACATGTAGGGGCTGTGGTCCCTTCTAGAGACTGGGGTCGGGGAGTGCCAGGATGCTTGCCCTCTGCCACACTCGAGAGTGCCACCATCTCCTGGAGAGGAGTTCATACATATCAGGTGACCCAGGTTTCCTGGCTGCTACCAGGGGGGAACACTTGATCCCCTGGCTTGAGTGGCCAGGAGGGCTGTTTCCTAGGCCCCACAGGACTCTAATATTTGGAGAGACAGTTCTTGGCAAGCTACCGGCCTCAGGGCACCACACAGATAGTAAACTGAAACACACTTCGAGTCCTTCTGTGAAAAAGCCCAGTTTGCTCTTCCAAGAGATTCAATCGGAGCGCAGGCTTGAGGTCTGGCACACGTGGGGAGGCCTGTGGAGGTGTTCTTAGGGAATCTAGTGTATGTGTATGTGTAATCCTTGTGCTCTCCAGCTGCCCTGCTCTGGCTTACTGATGTCTCCCTAAAAGGAGCTTATACCCTGCTCCAGCACCCTAACTGGTGCAGCAACTGCTAGGGGACCCCTCAAAATCTCCTGGCCCTGGTGGCCAGTGGGGCTTAACTCGTCAGTCCCACAGAGAAAGGGTTGAGTGGGTAACCTTGACAAGGCACAACGAGGGGCAACAGATCCAGGAGCCCAGTCTTTCTGGGAAAGAAGCAGATTAGTCTATGATCCTAGCTGTAGTCTGAGTGGCAGGCTTCTCATTAAACACACATGGAAGGGCTGACATCATCCTTTCCAGACACCTCCCAGAAAGGAAGAATACAACTTGTCTGGTGCCCAAATTTGGGTGACTGGTCCCAATGGGCTCCTCTAGATCACCAAGCAGTGAGACCTCTGCCTGTGGTCTTATAGGACTGTATATATTTGCATAATTTAATGCCTGCTGCCTCAGGGCCTGGCTTCCAATCAGCTTGAATCTGGGTGCTAAATGAGATCCTCCCCTTTGGGACATGGTGGGTTCCCGCACACCCTCACCTGCTCCGAGCCATTAAAAATAAAATAGGCTGTTCGAAAAATCAGAAAGGTCTGAGAGACAACGAAGAGCGAGGGCAGAATTGAATGACGCTCATCTCCCACCCAAAGCCACTCCTTCAAAACTGGGAGAGGTGGCTGTATTATCCAATGCATAGCAACCGACCCAGCCATGGGGCATCTGGGTGGCTCCGTTGGTTAAGCATCTGACTCTTGATTTTGGCTCATGTCATCTCAGGGGCCTGAGATAGAGCCCTGTGTCAGGCTCTGCACTCGGTACCGAGTTCGCTTGAGATTCTTTCTACATCTCCACTCTGCTCCTTCCCCACCTGTGCGTTCTCACTCCATCTCTCTCAAATAAATAGTAAAATCTCAAAAAAAAAAAAAATAAATAAGAGAGAAAGAAAAAGAAGGGAAAGAAACTGTTGCAGTGTGTTAAGAAAGGTGAAGAAACTGAGAACTACAGAACAAGAAAAACCTCAGGAAAAAAATTCTTAATGAAATGGAGATAAGTAATTTATCTGACAAAGAGTTCAAAATAAGAATATAAAGAAGCTCACTGAACTTGGGAGAAGAATAGATGAACACAGTGAGAACCTCAACAAAGAGAGAGAAAACACAAGAAAGTACAGAGAGAAGTTTAATCTAGAGCAATTAGGCAAGAAAAATAGAAGCACCTATATCAGAAAGATAAGAAGTAAAACTGTCATTATTTGCAGATGACATATTATATGTAGAAACCCTAAAGACTTCATTGAAAAATTGTCAGAACTAATCAACAAATTCAGTAAAGTTGCAAGTTGCAAAAGAAGGGAAAAATCCCATTTATAATTACATTCAAAAGAATAAACTATCTAGAAACAAATTAAGTCACGGAAGTGAAAGACTTACACACTGAGAACTAGAAGACTTTGCTAAAAGAAATTGATGAAGACACAAATAATAGAAACATATTCTGTGCTCACAGATTGTAAGAATAAATATCATTAAATTGCTCACACCACCCAAAGTAATGTTCGGATTCAGTGTGATCCCTATCAAAACTCCAAAGGCATTTTTCACAAAAATAAATCACAGGATCCTAAAATGTGTATGGAACTCCAGAAGATCCTGAAATGCCAAACGAATCTTGAGTAAAAAAGCAAAGCTGGTGGCATTACACTTTCTGATTTCAAACTCCATTACAAACTATAAAAGTCAACACACTATGGGATTGGCATAAATACAGACTCATAGGTCAATAGAACAGAGCAGAGAGCCCAGAAATAGACTCACACATAGATGGCCAGTTTGTTAAGGACAAAGAGTCATATATACAATGGTGAAAGGACAGTCTCTTCAGTAAGTGGTGCTGGGAAAACTGGACAGCCACATGCCAAAGAATGAAATTGGACCACTGTTACAACATACACAAAAATAAACTCAAGGGATGCCTGGGTGGCTCCGTTGGTTAGGCAGCTGCCTTCCGCTCAGGTCATGATCCCAGGGTCCTGGGATCGAGTCCCACATCGGGCTCCTTGCTCGGCAGGGAGCCTGCTTCTCCCTCTGCCTCTGCCTGCCTCTTTGTCTGCCTGGGCTCGCTCGCTCTCTCTCCCTCTGTCTCTGACAAATAAATAAATAAAATCTTAAAAAAAAAAAAAAAAACCTCAAAAGGACAAAAGTCTTGAACATAAGAACTAATACCAGAAAACTCCTAGTAGGAAACATAGCTGGCAATCCCCCTTGAAACAGGTCTAGAAGAGGATTTTGTGGATCTGACACCAAAAGCAAAGGCAATAAAGGCAAATATAGATGGGGCGCCTGGATGGCTCAGTCGGTTAAGTGTCTGCCTTTGGCTCAGGTCATGATCCCAGGGGCCTGGGATCAAGCCCTGTATTCAGGCTCCCTACTTAGCCAAGAGCCTCCTTCCCTGTCTCCCTCTGTTGCTCCCCCTACTTGCACTCTATCAAACAGATACATAGAATCTTTAAAAAAGAAAAAAAAAAAGGCAAGTACAGAAAGTGGGACTACATCATATGAAAAACCTTCTGCACAGCAAAAGAAGCACTCAGCAAAATTCAAAGGCGTCCTATCAACTGGGAGGAAGTATTTGCAAATCATATATCTAATGAGGGGTTAATATTCAAAGCATATCAAGAACACATACAATTCCACAGCAAAAAAACACAAAAAACAAAAAACAAAAAAACCCAAATGATCTAATTTTAAAGTGAGCACTGAGTGACATTTTAAAATATATGAATAGACATTTTTCCAAGGGAGACATTCAGATGGCCAACAGATGCATGGAAAGGTGCTCAACATCACTCAGCATCACGGAAATGCAAATTGAAACCACAATGAGATACCACCTCAGACCTCTCAGAATGGCTACAAGAAACAGAAAGACAGAAACAGCAAGTGTTGGTGAGGATGTAGAACAAAGGGACCTCATGCATTGTTGGTGGGAAAGTACATTGGTGCAGCCACTATGGAAAATAGTATAGAGGTTTCTCAAAAAAAAAAGGAAAAATACAATACTATATGATCCAGGAGTTTCAGTTCTGGCACAGATCCAAAGAAAACGAAAACATTAATTTGCAAAGATATTTGCACCCCCAATACCTACACCCCCATGTTCACTGCAGCATTATTTACAACAGCCAAGACATGGACGCAACCCAAGTGTCTACCAATGAATGAACGGATAAAGAAAAGATCCACACACCAGGGAATAATATTCAGCCATAAAAAAGGAAATCCTGCCAGTTGCAACAACATGGATGAACCTTGAGGACATTATGGTAAGTGAAGGGTTCAGACATAAAAAAGATAAAACCGTATGATCCCACTTACATGTGAAATCTAAACAAAACACCACAAAACCGCAAAAACAAAAAGGCAGAAATGAGAAAACCCCCAAACCCAAGTTTGTCTATGGATACTGAGAACAGAGTGGTGATGGCCAGAGGCGAGAGTAAGTGAAATGGATGAATGGGACCAAGGGTACAAACTTCCAGTTGTCAAATAAATCACGAGGGTGTGACGTACAGAATGGTGATGGTCGTTAATTCTGTATTATAAACAAAGTTGAAATATTGAAAGTTGCTAGGAAAGTAGATCTTAAAAGTTCTCATCACGAGGAAAAACTGTAATTATGGATGGTGACAGATTTTAAGTAGCCATTTTGGTGATCATTTTGTAATATATACAAACATGAAATCATTACACCTGAAACGAATGTCATTGTATATTATAGATCAATAAAAAAATTACTTCACCCCAGTTTCTTCATCTGCAAATAAAGGCAAAAATGTCTAATATGTGATATTTTCTTCAAGGGAAAAAGCTGAGAAAATTAGACAAGAGGTCAACATATCTAAGTGGTTTTAGCTATGAACACATTTAAGTGAATCAAAGAAAGGTTTTCAAGATGAGAAAAGGTATCATTTAAAAGCATAGGTTGGGGTGCCTGGGTGGCTCAGTGGGTTAAGCCACTGCCTTCGGCTCAGGTCATGATCTCAGGGTCCTGGGATCGAGCCCCGCATTGGGCTCTCTGCTCAGCAGGGAGCCTGCTTCCCTCTCTCTCTCTCTGCCTGCCTCTCTGTCTACTGTGATCTCTCTCTGTCAAATAAATAAATAAAATCTTTAAAAAAAAATAAAAAAAAATAAAAAAATAAAAGCATAGGTTGTTAGATGACAATTCCATCCATTACAATGCCTTTTTTTTTTCAAAGATTTTATTTATTTATTTGACAGAGAGAAATCACAAGTAGACAGAGAGTCAGGCAGAGAGAGAGAGAGGGAAGCAGGCTCCCCGCCGAGCAGAGAGCCCGATGCGGGACTCGATCCCAGGACCCTGAGATCATGACCCGAGCTGAAGGCAGCGGCCTAACCCACTGAGCCACCCAGGCGCCCCTCTGCCTTTTTTTTTTTAAACAATGCTTTCTGAGCATTTAAAAATTAATGCACTCAGGGGGGCTGTAGAACAAATACTGATTTAGCCTCGCCTAAAAACCTCTCTTAGGTTCTTTCATTCATGCAGCAAGAATTATGGAGCATATACTCTACGCAAGACTCTTCCAGGCTCTGAGGAGACAGAAAGAAGTAGGAAAAAGTGTCCTTGTGGAGCACAGAGCCTAACAGTGGAGACAGGCATCAATTCAGAGAAACACACAAATAAATGTGAATTACATTGTGGTAAGACCGTAATGTACTAAGCACGACTTAAAAATTAAAAATAAACAGAGGTCCACAGAAAAAGCCAAAGTTGTATGTGACTCGAGCATAACATAACTCAGATCCTATCACTATAAAAACTTTTCACTTTGGTGATGAAATAATAGGTCAAATAATAATAATAATAATAATAATAGTCAAATAATAGTCAAACTTGCAGAAAGTACCAAAGTCCACGCTTGGCTGCTGACAGAGAACACTTGCCCTGGCGGCTGGCAACGCTCCAGGGATCCCAGGCATTCTCGTCTGAAGAAGTTGATAGAGACATTTTAATCCTGTCCATTCTCCTTGACTCTTCAAAAGAGACAATTCTGGACAAAATGCTAGCCTTGTAAAATAGGAAATCACTTACACTAAAAGTCTTTCCTTGGTAATTCTCTACCAAGGTTCTCGAATAATCGGTGTCAGTTTTATTACATGTATAACCTCCTTAAATCCCTAGATTATTGATATGACCATAGTATTCTTTTAATAGTATTCTAATAATAGTATTAAAAGAATACTATGGTCATATCAATAATCTACAGTGTCTGGAGAGAACTGCATTGGATAAAGTATTTTATCCAAAGCAGTTCTCTCCAGACACTGCTGTGTTTCCTAAGATAAAGCAAAGAGTTGGTAGTTTCTGATATGCTCAGAGATTACAAGTATTTTATTTTTTTACCCTCTGTGTTGAGAACTTTTATTATTACTCCCAACTTGTTGTAAGCGAAAGAATAAAGCTCTGAGAATGAAAGTGAAAATCCCACCAAATAAAGACTCTTCAGTTCCTCCCCATAATTTACTGTTTACTCTTGAGCAGGACAGCTAAACCCCTAATCCTAAAACAAACAAAATCCCATTTTTAATCCCCCCTCCCCGCATTAGACAGGACACAGTGAGCCTAGAGCTTCCGTTAGAAGCTGAGCAGCAGGTGTGAGGAGTCCACGCCTTTGGTCACGCGGGCTCATGCGCACAGCTCGCCTCCTACTGGACACAGCGGTGCCCTCTCAGTTAGCTCTCCCCCTGGGAGGGACAGTGTGCTCAGCCCTCTGGGTGCTCCACCTAGGAAGGCACGCTCCTCCCTCCTCGCTGTTGAGAGGCCCTGGTCCAGGGATGGACGCAGGGAGCTGTGCATTTTCCACACAGACTCACTCTCACCTCCATCCCCCTGCTAGACTCCAGGCTAGATGACGGCAGATCCTCATGGTTGCTCATTCAGTAGACATGAAGTGCTTGCTGAGTCAGGAATGTTCTAGATGCTGCAGAGCCAATTAAACCAGACATGGTCCCTGCTACTGAGGTAAGAAGACAGTTGGGTGTAAGCCCAGGGGCCTCCCCTCAAGGGTCACACTGTAGCCTGTTCTCACCTGCATCGTCTCTTCATTCACTTTGCTGCCAGTTTGCGGGGACAAAGGCACCAGTGCCCAGAGCGAGCTGCATGCCAGGCACACGGCTCCCCTCCAACTGCAGAGATACCCCCCCCCCCCCCAAGAGCCTGCCTTTGAATGACCTCCATTTGACCAGGCTGGTTTCAGCTGGGTTCTTCTCACAACGAAGTGTCCTGATGACTGCCCTTTCTTACTGTTGAAAAAAAGGAAAATCAGTGGCATTTTCAATTCCGATGAAGAAGGAGGGTCTTGTTAGCTCTGGTTTGCCTTAAGAGCATCCCCTATGAGAGTGCGCAGGACCCCACACGGAGACCCCCAGCCCCGCCGCCCAGCTGCTGTGTCCTGTGTGGGTCTCCACCAGGCTGGGGGCCGTCCCCATCCCCTAGGGGGCCAGGTTGTGATCAGCTGAAAGAACAAATGAGTGGTTCCTGTTTCCGCCTGGACACCATGCTGGGGGCTGAGGGAGAGACAATCTCTCTGGATTCCACCATCTTCATCTAGAAGATAAGGAATTGAGGGAGAAGACCTCCAAGGTCCCCCAAGCTGCTTCACCTAATCTAGAGGCATCGTTTCTTGTTTCTTTGTTTTCAGAGCAACCAGAGTTAAGAAGCTCTAGAAGGTGAGTTGCTTTTCTCAGCCCAGGCAGAAAGGATGGCCTTGGCTGGAGAAGAGGAAGAGGGCTCAGCCCACCGGCTTCTGGCTTTTCCCAGACCTCCACAAGACCAGGAGCAGCTGAAGGTGCTCCCCAGCCACCCCTAAAAGCAAGGTACCAGAGGTACAGAATGGGGTGGACTGGGAGGCAGGAGACCAGGTGGGTTGGGAGGGGCACCCCAACGCTCTTCTGGGCTTAAGTTTCTTTGGGGACAAGAGGAGACCCTCCAGTTTCGCTGGCGCATCCCGTTCTGGGGTGGCCTGGCCGCCTTCCCCTGGGTGCCACGCCTCTTCCTCCTGCTCAGCGCTGGCCCGCAGCTACACCTTGATCTGGTTTTTAAGTCTATGTTCCGTTTGGTATTTGATTTGCAGAAGGCTATCTGCTTGCTCAAAAGGATTTTCAAACCACTGATCTTTATAAAGGGCAAGCTCTTCCCTGCCCAAACCAAACTAAAACAAAGACCCTTCATCAGCTCTCCATGACGGTCCCGTCTAAGCCCCTTGGGACGGCACCCAAGGTCTTTCAGGATCTGGCCCCGCCCGCCCTCGGCCCGCAGCGCCGCCCCGGGGAGCGCCGGCCACCGCCGAAGCGTGCCCTGGCCTCCCCCGACGGAAGGCTCCGGCGGCCGCGCTCTCGGCCCCTCATGCCGGTCCCACGCGACACCGCGCAGCTGACTCGCGAGCGCTGTGCCGGAGAGCCCTCGGCTCCCGGGACACGCGGCCCCAAACCCAGCCGCCCCCGCTCAGGCGCGCTCGGGCCTGCGCGTGCGGCGGGAACAGCGGCCTCGCGCAGCTGCGGGGCCGGCGAGGCCGGCGTGGACAACCCCGGCCCGGGCCGAGGCCTCGAGGCGCAGCTGGGCCAGCCACGGCCGGGCCCCCCCCCAGCCTCGGGTCGGGGAGCTACGGAGGCGGGCTGTGGGAGAGCGCGGGAGGGGAGGGTGGGAAGCAAACCCCCGCGCCTCCGGCCGCACCGGGCTGCCTCCGGACGGACTTGCAGTGTCTGAGGGCTTCACAGACCTCCGAAGGGCTTTTCATTCTTATCTTGACCATCCTGAGGTGGAGAGTTTTACTCGGAAATTGTGTGGAAGGCTCCCTTTGGAGGATGCACCCAGGCTTTTCGGCATCTCCACCCAACAAAAACGTCTAAGCCCCCAGCACCCGTTTCTAACAAACTAGCGCGCGCGCCCTTCGGGCCGCTCCCGCCAGGCCCCAGCCCCGCCCAGGGGCCCTGCGAGGCCGGCCCGGAGACCCCGCGGCCTCCGACGCTGCGCGGCTCTCCCAGGCTCGCGGCGCCACCTGGTGGCCGCGGCGCGCATTGCGGGTGGGCCTTCTCCCTGTGGGTGGCAGAGAGAACTGGAGTCCCAGAGCCAAAGTCGATGTTGGGCACCAAGCTCTCCTGCCGTGTGGAGACAAAACGGGCTTGGGACCGGGCAGACCTACCCCATCGCTTTCCGGCTGTGGGAACTGGAGGAGGTTTCTGAACTGTTAAGTGGAGATATCAGTGCCACTTGCTGGAATGCACGGGAAAATTAGTAAGAAAACTCGCCCAACATGGCACCTGGTACCTGCTGCCAACTTAATACTTCCCTTTATATTGATTCCTTTTGCTCACCAAAGTTTATTTGTAAAGGACGCTACTTTAGCCTTATCCAAAGCAACTCTATTTTTTCAATACGTTAGATATATAGGTATTAAAATTAGAAAATAAAATTTTCCTTCATTTGTCACACTCGGCAACACAGATCCGTGTGATAAAGTCCAGAATCCGTGCTTGCCCAAGGCCCCCTTTTCTTTTCCCTCTCTTCTGCCTCTTTACATGTTCCAAGTAGAATCAACCCTCATATATCCTTTCCTGGAACACAGCAACATCAGGGGGCGAAGACGCGGGGGAGGGGTGGCTGGGGTGGCTGGGGGAGGGTGGGGGTTGTTTCTCTCGGGTTATATATACTATTGCCTAGTAGAGATCTGAATTAGGGAAAATGAATTTCATTGCCTATTGAGTTTTCATGCCCTCATTTCAGGTCAACCCCGGAAAACAAAAGCAAAAACTTGGCAGAAATCAAGGTGGGTAAATGCCTTGTTTACTAAATGAACTCTGAGCCCCTGGACTCTGGCAACAGAAGCCTGTTTCAGCTCCCTAACAAAGCAGGCTCTGGAACAGGCTCTCACATGTTCCCCACCACCCACAGGCACACAGGTCGCTCAGCTGCAGATTCAAATGAAACGTTAGAAGGGTGTTATCAAATGAAACAATGTTAGAAGGGTGTACGCTTCATGTATCTGACAGCTAACATTATTTTCAGAGATCTAAATGCCAAAATAATGTGGACTCTTGTCGAATCTTTGGGTCTCTCTGCTCAACACAGCTGTCTGAACATTTAGAATATTGGAACATTTCTGGCCAGTAAACTGATTTACAAACACAACACTGTAGATCAGTCACAGTGCAAGTCTGTTAAGGCCAATGACACTGATAATTCCAACCTAGGACCAGTGTTAGAGATTTCTTGATAGAGAGCTCCCCGGGTATATGACCAGCCATACAGTCCTTTGAAATGCTGTTGGAGATCACCAGCCCATTACCCTCCAGGCTAGGCAGCTGAGGTTCCATAAATCTTCCATTTCTCCCCTACATGGAAATGATCCTATTGTTTTGTTGATTAAAAAGTAATTCAAACATGTTTTTAAAGATTCTGGCAATACTCATGTGTAAGAGAAGAAATGAACAGTTCCCATAACACTACCACCAGACACTCCAGTTCAAATGCTTCTCAAAAATGCTTTCCCCACAACCTCAGATGGACTTACTAGTTCCAGTCTCAAGCCAGGCCAGCCTGGTCAGAGCTGGCCAGATGTGACCCACTTTTCTTGCATCAGGATTTGAGGCCATAGAGAGTAGAGGGCAAGAAAGCCATTCAGGAACTCAGGACCTCTTAGAATGCATTAAAAGAGAGAACTGAGGGGTGGCTGGATGGCTCAGTTGGTTGAGTGTCTGCCTTCTGCTTGGGACATGATCCCAGGGTTCTGGGGTCAAGTCAAGTCCCACAGTGGGCTCCCAGCTCAGCGGAGAGCCTGCTTCTCCCTTTTCCCCTCCCCACTGCTTGTGCTCTCCCTCTTGCGCCTGCTTGCTCACTCTTGTTCTGTCTCAAATAAATAAATAAAATCTTAAAAAAAAAAATACTGATCATGAGATCCAAGAGTTGGTTAAGGCAAATAATGAGTTTGGGGTTCCAAAACTGGCTTCAGGAAGAGGCTGGTGAAACTCAAGTCTGTGTCACTGTCCCCATCACTGTCCAGGGCCATCACTCCCTCAACTTTATTATAGTTTACAGGACTGCTTCAAATTCCGTAAACCTTAGTGCCCATTCCACTGGGACTCATGGATCCAAAATAATGAAGTCCATAAAGAATCCTGTTTTATTTTCTTGAGAGTAAGGGAAAGAGAGAGAGGAGGAAGGGGCAGAGGAAGGGAATCTCAAGCAGATTCCATGCCAGCGTTAGCCTGACATGGGACTTGATCTCACCAACCTGAGATCATGACCTGAGCCAAAATCGAGTCAGAGGCTCAGCCAACTCAGCCACCGAGGTGTCCCAGAAGCATCTTGTTTTCTGATCCTGGATCCCCTGGGCTCTGGACCATGTAACATTTTGAAGCCTCCAGTTTTTTACCCATCCCTGTCAAGATAATACTTGAGACACTGCAAAATTCAGATGCCAGTGGGCCAGGCAGGTGGCAGAAACCAGTGGGCCAGGTGAGGACCATGGCCAAATGAAGGGCTTAGGCTCATGGGGACCCTTGTTTCCTTGTGGGACTTTTACTCAGTGTTGCCAAATCTTCGGACTTTTTGAGAAACCAGAAATCTGGATTTATGTGAGGTGTTCTTATTTTTAATGTTGGCAATTAATTCACATTTTAATATATAGGCTGGATGGAAGGAACCATGTCTGGGAGAGTAGCCAGTTTGCTACCTCTTGTTCACCTGACAGATTGTCCTGGCTGGCTCAGCAACTTGCTTCCTGTTTTACATTTAAATTTTAATTTTTAAGAAGATTTTATTTATTTGACTGAGAGAAAGCACAAGCAGGCAGAGCAGCAGGCAGAGGGAGAGGGAGAAGCAGGCTCCCCACTGAGCAGGGTGTTTGATGTGGGGCTCGATCCCAGGACCCCAGGATCACGACCTGAGCTGAAGGCAGATGCCCCACAAACTGAGCCACCCAGGCGTTCCAGTTGTTTTTTCAAGAAAACCAAGAGTTCATTTATTTTTTTAAGTAATCTCTACACCCAGTGTGGAATTCGATCTCAAGACCCAGGATCAAGAGTTGCATGCTCTACCAACTACCAGCCAAGCACCCTCTTTGCTTCTTTACCCTCCAGCAGTGAGCACAGATTGTTATTATCTTGAGTCCCAGTGGCCTTTGTGGAAGAGGGGCCTGTTTTTATCTATTGCCAGAAAACACTGTGCAACCTCAACTCTGAGAACACCCCTGGGACCCACCTCCACCAGTGGATGGTTTCCAGTGCCCAGGATGCCACCAGCCTGAGAGTGGGCCTACCTACTCTTCCACTGGCCTGTGGTTCTGCTGCTTAAATAACTGGCCTTGGTGTTACTCCCCCCATTCTTCTGTTTAATCTAACTGGCTCATATGCAAGAAGCCTATAAAGGAACGCGTTGGTCAGCAATATGGGAAGATGTTCTTCCTAAACCTCATGGAAAAAATATCAGCAATAAAATAAATACAAGCAATAGTCTCTTAACATGTGTAATTTACTAAGTGGTAAAATGCCTTCGTAGACAAGGACCCTTGTGTTGTCTTCTTACCTCCCTGAGTTCTGGAATAGCCTGATTCAATGACCACCTACCTAGGTGGAGGTGTGTGTTGGTACCGGTAAGGAGAGCCAGGGAGGGGACAGGTCCGGGGTGGAAGGGAAATGTCAGTGTTCTGTGGTTCCCATCCCCTGGGAAGCTTCTTAAGACTCAAGGTCCCAGGAATCATATTCTAATGGAGGTGATTCCAGTTGTAGCTGGGGTGGTGGGAAAATGAAAGGGAAAGCCCTCACCTTTGGGCCAAGGTAGAGCCCATCCCTGAACATTAGCTAGTGTCTCACAAATAACGAAGGTCTTTTTTATTTCCTTTCCTTTTTCATTTGTCAGGAAATGAGCTAAACTTCGCTGTCCTTGGTAAGTGTGCTTAATAATGGGCTAAGGATAAAACAGGAACAAAAACCAAAGGGGGAAGGGACAAGTCATATCACACTCTGCCTTAGGTGTCAAAGGGGCCTCTGGATGGGGCGCCTCTGGATGGGGCTCAGTCAGTCAAGCGTTAGACTCTTGGTTTCAGCTCAGGTCATGATCACAGGGTCAAGAGATGGGAGCCCCACACTGGGCTCTGTGCTGAGCAGAGCCGCCTTAAGATCTTCCCTCTCTCCCTCTATTTCCCCATTCCTCCTGGCTCTTTCTCTCTAAAATAAAACAATCTTTAAGAAGATCCTTAAAAAAAAAAAAAAAAAAAAAAAAAGTGACCTCTGGATGACAGCTGCAAGTCTATTTCTTCCATCTGCCCTGAAGCTCTTCCTTCTTTTCACTCATTTCTGGGTTGGTGGCCCCCGGAGGGACTGTGCAGCCCCTTCCTGCCTCCCTGCTGCTAGACAGACTTTCTCACATGCTGATCTGAGCCTGTCCCCCATGGAGTTCCTTCAATGACTCCCATTTTCAGAGACAAAGCCACCACTCCCCTGCCTGGCCCTCAGGGCCGTGTACTCTACTCTTCAAACACTTCCTAACCTAGAAGGTCTCTGCCCCTCTCCCCCTTCACCTAATTCATGTCCAATATTGTCTCTCAGAAACCTTCCTGTCCAACTCCCCAGCACCCACACCACACTGCCTCTTCTGGCTCAGTCCTGCTCCCTAGGGTGCAGCAGGCCTGCTCCCTGGGCCTCATGAGTTCCTCTTCCTCCTCCTCAGTAAGGGCGGAGCACGAGGCCAGATAGAGTTCCCTTCTCTGCCTCGCTTTAGCTAGAAGTGGCCATATAGCTCCACACTGGCCACAAGAATGTATGCCACAATACTGAGTGTGACATGAAACTGCTCTGAACTGTCCCCCAAAGAAAGGGGAATGTACCTTTCTCTTCTTCTTGCTGGCACCTGATGGCCTGGTTGGGACTACAGCTGCCACCTGGGTCCGTGGAATGACCACAGAAATGGAAATGGACCCTGTAGAACTCCAGATAGGAGCTGGTCTCGGACACTGCCACAGACAGGTCCTGCCTTGCTTGGCCAGACTACCTCCAATGGGCCGTCTGAACACAGGAGAAATGAACTTCAAGTCACCATGATTTTGAAAATATTTGTGATAATGGAGTTTATTCCAAACTAATGTCCTCCCCTATCACTGCCTCATGGTCCTCTTGTGTGCACTTAGGGACACAGGGTGATAGAGGGGGTTCAAAGGTCATTCTGACTGCACGTGATCCTCCCCGCAAAGGCTGGCCAGAGAGTGCCTTGCCATGGTTATAACACTTATTCTGGGGGGCCCCTGAGGCCTGATACCCCCCAAGTTCCCTCACACGGCCACAGTAAGTGACGTCCTGCCAGGGACACTATCCTTTACATCCGTTTCTGGTTCCAGTGCAGGATCTGCTCCTATTTAACACTGAAACTAGTTTTGTTGAAGGAAGCAAAGGATATCTAAAATAAGTGTTTTGGCCCTCAGGAAGACCCAGTGAGCCCACACAGGCCACACCTGTGCCCATCTTCCAAACAAGTGCTAAGAATCCCTCCTGCCCCGGAGCTTAGTGTTTTAGATAAACACTTCCCATCTTTCCTGGGAAGATGGCCCAGGACTGTCATGATTCTCAAATGAGAACTGTGACCTCACATGAGTTAAGTGATTATTGGAAGAACTGCTGGTTTGTTGGTTTTTTTTTTTTTTTTTAATCACTTTCAATCCTTAAAATGTATTTACTTGCCTTCCACTAAGGTATCTCTTCAACATTTTTTAAAAAATATGAGTTATCTTTTAGAATGCAATAACAACTTGCTCAACAGCCTCCTATCCTAGAAAGTAAAAAAATGTAACATTTAAACATGCTTGTGAATATTTTTCCTACCTGTTAGAAGCTCTTCTCCAAAAACCGGATTGTTAATTTAGAGGAATATTCTAGAAAGATTTACAATGCAAACAGAAGAAGCTATACTCAGAGCTGAAGTCTTCTTTTCCCATTTAGCTTTCTGTATAAATGTGGCTCCAGCAACGGATATGACCTAAACAACGGCTGGTATGGAGGCCTCTATTAGGGGCACTGGTTGGTGCTGCTAGGTCTAGTTTCTGGCTGAGATGAAGGTCAAGCACATGTGCTGCTCCCTTAGCAACATTCATGCTACTATCAGGTTAGTAACCAATGAACCTCTTTCATCTTAGTTAAAAAACAGATATAATATGCATTTAATTTCATTCAATAAATCAATTCCACTTAACTTACCATCTCTTAGAAAACTTAGGAAAAAGCAAACATAAGACATGAAAAATTACATTAAAGATCTGTGACATACCAGAAAGGAACAAGTGCATACATGGTAATTCGTTCTCAGTTAAATGCACCACAAGAAGAAAAATAAAATTACTGTAATTTATTGCTGTATCTATGCTGTTCCAGTAGAGCTATAATAAGTAGCCACAAAGTGCCACCTTCTGGTTTAAAACTGTGCAACATCTCCTTTATTTCTTTTTAAATGCCATTTTATGGTGGACGTATAAAGCAACAGCAGCAGTTACAAAATGTTGTCTGAGTAATTCTGAGAGCTCTAAACAAAGATCTGTGTACAGGCTGAATAAAAAGATGTTCGATTCATAGTGCACACTGTTTAACTTTAACAAACATCTTTAGTTGGAATTTTCATGTAAACCTTTAGAGAGATGTGACTCACAGAGACCAAAAGTAAAATAGCTTCTCCTTTCACGATTTAGTGAGGTGGTCTGCATTCTCAAAAACGATTTACAAAATACGAGAAATGTTGCGTGTGAGTACTAGGCATAAAATATTCCATTTTCTTACAGAAGGAGCAGCAGGGGGACAGGGAGCCTAGTGGATGCCCTGTCACCACCTTTCCCAAAGATGTATACCCCCAAGAATGGCAGTGGAAACCTGGCAGCAAGCCACTCTCACAATTCTTTTTGGTTGTTTTAAAATACAAGCACTCTCTGACATATCCCTCCCCAGCCTGTGAGTACCACCCCGGCCTGGCAGGATACAAGCCCACGTCCTCTTCCTCAGTTTTCCCCTTAGAATTATTTACAGGATGCCTACAGGTATGGTACAAACTAGGATGAAATTAATGATAGTTTGCATTTCCAGACACGCTCCCGTGGTTAAATAAGCCCACCACGCTGACTCCGAAGGCCGCTTCAAAGCTAGGGTGACTCGGAGGCACTCGCATCCGTAACCGCAGAGACAGGCTTCTCGCTGGCTGGGGTGGGTTCGCAGCCTCTGTCCTCAACAGTGCTGGGGGCCTTGGGGGCGGGGGGCGTCACATCCACAGCGGGTGCGGAGGCAGCGTCTGCCCTTGCAGTGGTCGTGACAGGGTCGGAGGGTGGGCTGCCGGTGGGTGGGAGGGAGGAGAGCAGCTCCCCTGAGCTTGCTGCAGAAGACACCTCTGGAACCAAAGGGAATGACGGGAGGAACTCGGATGGCATGGGGAGAGGTGCAATGCCAGGTAAGTTTCGGGGAGGCAAGGAAGGAAGAGGTGGCAAACCTAGGACAGAAATGGCAGAGATCACACATCCTACCAGCACTAAAAAGGCAGCAGTCATCATCACACGAGTGTATTTGCATTTCACCAGAGAACCGAAGCTGAGGAAGGGCAACATGTATCACAATCCCTGCTTGTCCTCAGCTGGAGGCCACTCCAGACCTAAATATCCACAGCCAGACCAGCTGGCCTGGAGGCAAAGTTCCAGGCTTCTAGACTCTAAAACCCCCATGTGATTCGGCCAGTTCCGAGAAGAAATGATTCTCCCAGTTAGGACAGACAGAAGCCTGCCCAGCAGGCAATGCTGCTACACTAGCGTTGGATGCGGGGACTCCCAGTCCCCCGGCCTACTGTTGGGTCAGAGCTGCCCTCTCAACAGACAACAGGAGGAGGACAGGGAGCAAGCCCTGAGGGGAGACTGAGGAAGGGTCTCGGTCTGGAGGGGCTTGTCGTGTAGCCCCTACTCCCCATTAGCCTCACCGGAAATACCCAGTCTCTCTTCAAGCCCTGTGACTGGTAACCATTACACTTGGTGGGTTTACTGTGATGATTTCAAAGTGCAGAATGAAGAAAGAGCATTACTTCTTTAAGAAACAAGGAAAGATAGAACGTACAACATGTTCAGAGCAATTACTGGGCTGGCGAAACCCTCGATGCTCTTGGAGTCTGTTCATTTGGGAAAAGGGTGGAAGCAGCCAAGAATTCGGGGCATAAAAGAGCAAACAAAGGGAGCGCTAAGATAGGTAAACGTTAGACTTTACAGTCTTCATTTGCTTTTTAAACCACCGTCCTGAAAAGCAAACGGGTTAATGAGGGCAGGTAATGAGTACACCCAGAGAGGGGGCGGTACCTCTGGGCCACTGTGACCCAGACAGAAACACGACAGCGTACGCTCACTGACATCACTCACGTGCCTACCTAAATTAGAAATGAATATCCCTGACCCGCAGCCACCTCCAAGTTAAAGGTAATGTGGGTAATCATTAACTCCAAGAGCAGATCTGTGGGACACTCTGCCGCTTCATTCCCATCAGTGCATAAAATCAGAGCCGAAGCGCTTGATATTGGCTAGCTTAACTATTTGTAGCTAAAATCTCAACAGTTTTTGTTATAAAAACATCTGTTAATAAGAGAGAATATCTATCAAATAACAAATGCAGCCAGCTGAGCCAGGGTGAGGGTTTCACAGCCCAAGGTCCTGGGACGGAGTGCTCCAAAGCACCACTGGGGGCAGCCGCCCACGACAGGAGAATAGCAGGGAGTTCATTCACCTCCAGGGGGGACTGAACCCCTTCCATCTGTCAGTAACAGCAGCAGCACAACAACACTGTTCTCTTTCTGCAGATGGCCCTTATGTTGGGTACAAGGAGAGGAAAATGGAGGAGAGGCAGCCACATAGAGGACAATCACAAAAACATTCTTCTTCTTCTTTTTTAAGTAAAAACGATTAATTTGAAGCAGCTGAAATTTGTTAAACTGATCTACCCTTTCTGGAAAAAAGTGCAATAGAGGATTTGCTTTCCTGGGTAAAAGCTTTTTATTGGCCAGAGTCCTAGGAAGGCAGGATGGGCAACATACCCGGGTTCACGAGTTCCGGTAAGCTGACGCCTGGCATGACGTGCGGTGTGGGGAGGTTGAGGTTGGGGAGGGCAGGCAGGTTAGGCAGTCCTGTGGGTAAAGGCATCAGACCTAGAGAGGAGGAGGAGAACAAAAGGTAAACCACTCCCTCTGGGGAAAACGTTTCATCCTTGTGTTCTGAAACAAGTACTACCCACTTCAAAGCGAGAACAGTAGAAGTCCACTTGCTGGCTGGCAGCTCTGTGTCCTAACATTAACAGTAACCAGAGCCAAACAGCTCACTTCAGCAAACTGTCTTTCTGTAGCTCTGTGATTAGGTGGCTAAGTAAGGGTTAAAACCCATCCACATACTTCCAGACCTGAGAGCCAGAATGAAGACGGCCTGAGTGCAGTGGAGAAAGGGCTGATGTGGCTCAGCAAGGGCAGGAGTAAAGGCAACTTAGCTTCTCTTTGACGGTGGAGGTTTACAGTGCCTCCCACTTTGCAATTTTTTTCCTGAAATAACTTCAGACTTACAGTTGCAGAAGTTTATACAGAAACCCCCTATATACCTTTCCCTCGAGTTTCCCACATGTCAACATTTTACCACACTTCTTCACCAGTGTATGTGTGTGTGTGTGTGTGTTTACACATTTAGTTCATGGCTTCATATGTGTATGTAATGACCTCTTTAGTCATACAATTAAAGGTTCTCACAATGCAAGTATATTTGAGCCATCAAAGAGTATTTGACTGCCACCTGATGAATAAAGACACTTGGTCGTCACTAGGAACCGTAAGAGAAATAAACAAAAAATCTAGCTTATGTTAAGAGCTTCTGAAGAACGTGAATGCTCTCTCTCAGGACACAACATTTATTCACAGAGATGACTATCTGAAAGCCCTAAGGAAGCCCGGAAGGACAGACTTTTAAATGCTGCTTCTTCCTGCCTCACACTGTACTGGTGGGGTAGCAGGCGGAGGATAAGGAGCCTGAGGCTCAGCTGCCAACCCCTGGTAATGGACAGCTCAGTGACATCTGCTCTCATTTATCACAGAGTTGCAGCAAAGGTAAAAAGAGATTTAAAGACTTCTTTTTTAAAAATTAATTATTTTATTGATTTAAAGACTTTTGAAAAGTCACCACAAAGGTGTAAGATTTTTTGTTCCTTTTTTTTTTAAAGATGCACAGTATTAGTCACACTATTATTAATACATGCACCTCTCGTCTCCGGGTGCTTACCTGGTAATGTAGTAGCTGGGTTCATTGGTGGCACAGAAGTAAGGGACTGGTTTACTTGTGGTGGCAATAATGGTACTGTTGGGACACCTGAAACGAAAACACGATCTTTAAAAAAATTTCTAACGAATTCAGTTGACAAAGAATGGACAGACTTTATTAGGAGTCTTCAGCGCCCTTCCTTCCCCACCATGGTAAGGCCTTCATTCAGTCCTGGTTTCTGGCTGCTTCCCTGTCTTAGCTGATCTACATACTCTGCCTATGGCCTTTAGTGAAGACTATTAGCAAAGTCTGGCCTAACTGGTGTAGGAGGCTCTGCAAACCCACCCCAGCTAAGTCCTCTGGACAAGAGTTTTACATCTGACCTAAGCAGGGCTAGATTAGAAAATTGTTTAAGAAATTCAGAAATGGGGGTGCCTGGGTGGCTCAGGGGGTCAAGCCTCTGCCTTCAGCTTAGGTCATGATCTCAGGGTCCTGGGATTGAGTCCCACATTGGTCAGCGGAGAGCCTGCTTCCCTTTCTCTCTGCCTCCCTCTCTGCCTACTTGTGATTTCTGTGTGTGTCAAATAAATAAAATCTTAAAAATCTTAAAAAAAAAAAATAAATTCAGAAATGGGATTCCAAGATTCCAGTCAATCTCTACTGGGCTCCTGAACCAAATGTCACATAAACCCAGGGCTGCTAGGGGCAGCAGGGGCATGTGCCCTGTGAGAGAATGGATGCCAGTCTGTGAAAAGGGAGTCATGAGGATGGCCTCAAAGAGACAAGAGTATGAGGGCCTCCAGAGATGGACAGAATGACCTGGCTTCCCGAATTTCCATTTCCTTTTGATAGGAAATGGATGGGTTCTGTGACCCTCCTCTGAAGTCTTTTTACTAATGCTAGCTTGAGGAAGTTATGTTCTTCAAATGCAAGTAAGTCTTAGGATACTACATAATAAAGGTTATCTATTAATGTTTACCACCTACTCATGTGAGAGGTTTTGCTGTCCAAACAACAGTAACAATGTACATGGATTCCAGAGTGTCTTATAAAAATCTGCTTAAATATGGTAAGCAGGAATGAATTGTGCCTAAAAAGCATGAAGGAACCCTTTTCAGATAGTTATTTATTATGTATTTAATTTTCTGTAGAAATGGAGGTAAAAAGTTGGAGGAAAATGGAGGTAAAAAGTTACTGAACATATCAGTAGCTGATATGTTCATCCACTCAAGGTTTTGGGGGGCACCTACTATAAGCTGGACACTGTTGTAGGCCCTGATGCACTGTACAGCATAACAAAATGACAAATCACGACCTGCAGGATAAATTCTAATGAGGGGAAGGAAAACGGAGTCTGATATTGAGCAAGTAAAATACACAGCCTGTAAAATGGTGTGAGTTCTTTGCAGAAATAGCAAGCAGGGGACAGGACAGGAAGCATAAGAGAGTGTATAAAAATGGTCATACTGATTAATGTCCTTTCCAAAGGATATATTCATTTTCTAAAATTTTATAATCCCCAAATTTCCAAATCCATATATACATATATATTTTTAAGATACTTTTTAACGTCTCTACAGTTACTGACTGGGCTACTTTGCAGCAATTTAATTAAAAATAAAGACAGATAAGTAACAACAAAAAAAAAGCAGGTTCTCACATGTTATATGTTGCTATAATATTCAATTTTTAAACCAATTTTCTCTAAGTGAAAATGTTGGTTTTGGTCTCTTCTGAGAAACTGACATTTCTGTCTTTTAATATTTAAGAAGCCATTTCTCTACAGTGTAACAAGGCTAGGGATCTCAGTGCCTGTGCTTCTAAGACAATAACTATAATGTAATGAGGGAAGATTTAAAATGTCAAAAAGAAACTGTGATTTGAGGAGAGATGTCAGAAGAGCTCTGATATGGCACTGGAACACTTACTCTAAAAGAGAAAAGAGTTATTCAGACACAGAGCGGTCTGCTGCTGTGGGCATTACACCAGCCCACCTGTACTAAGTCTATTCAGGAATAAACTAGAAGACCATCTGATGGAATCTAAGAAAAAGAAATCACAATATGAAAAAGGATTCCAACACCCCTCAATTGAAATAAACTTTAAATTCCCTCCCAACTGTATCAATGACTTATATTGGCGACATTAGCATTTCATTTCATCTAGGAAATGTTCTGAACACCTGGATTGTGGGCCTGACCTCACAACTCCATAAATTTACTACAAATCATGGAGCTGCATACATATAGTGACTTAATTTTATGGTAGTTAGTTACATTTCAAAAAAGCTGGGAAGAAAACAGCAAAGGGTAGGGGGTAGAAAAGCAGGTCACCATAGTGCAGACTGGTGAGGCTGGGTGGTGGTGGTGGGAGGGGGGCGTGGTTCATAATACCATGCCACCTACCCTAGGCAATGTCTGAAATTTTTAATTCTGAAAATTGAAATTTTACATTTTATCTAGAAAAACACATCTTTGGGAATGAAAATGAACACTGAAAAGGGCTGGAACTTGAATCTAGGGGACCAAGTGTAAAAATCATACCTTTGACCTTAACTGCATATTGGTGACTCCATCTCTTTTAAGTCCGTTCCAGGACAAAGGACAAAGGGAAACGTGAACAAATCGTGAACAAAAATATTAAAAGGAGCTCAAGAATAAATGTGTATTAATGAGATAAAACTGAACTATGTATTTCTTTCACTTAGCATTTATTGAGTAGTAATATACTCTTGGTTTTATGAAGAAACAAAATCAAAACAGGTGATTTTTAAAAAGGCAACAGATAAATAAACTCAACCAACATACCAAGTTAAGATCTATTATCATGTGACCAAGCAATCCCAGGCCAAGGAATATAACCAAAAAAATGAAGACATAGGTTCATGCAAAAACTTGTACACAAACGTTCGTAGCAACGTTATTCCTAACAGCCAAGAAGCAGAAACAACCTAAATGTCCCACAACTGATGGATAAATAACAACATGGCATGTTCACATGATGGAACATTAGCTGCAGAAAGGAAGTAATACTACATGCTACCACGTGAATGAACCTTGGAAACATTATTCTAAGTGGAAGAAGTCAGTCGCAGAAACCATGCAAATTGCATGAAATGTCTAGATTAGGCAAAAATACAGAACGAGAAAGGATATTAGGAATGTCTAGGCCTGAGGGGTTGGGGAAAAACAGTGAGGGACTGACAGCGCACAGGGTTTCTTTTGGGCTAATGAGACGTTCTGAAATTGACTGACGTGATGGGTGCACAACTTCGCAAATACAGAGAAATAAATCCCACTGCACTATTTATTTTAAATGGGTGACTTGTATGCTATGTGAACTGTGTATCAATAAAGCTGTTGGAAAAAAACTAAAACAATAAAGGACTGTATGGGTAGAATAAGAAATAAAAAAAAGGGAGGAAGACATGCCTGTGTCCCCTGCACAAGACTGAACCCCCAGGGAGAACGGTGTCTTGCTCCCGTGTGTATCTCCAGTGTTTACTACCCGGGGGATGGGATAATGCAAACATATGTTGAGTAGAGAGACAATTAAACAGAACTGAAAGGTACAGTCCGACTCTATAACTTGTCCAAGCTAAGAGAAGTCCCGACTCTAAAATACATGAGAAGAGGTTTAAATGCAGAGCGTATTTACAGTTTTCAAAGTACATCGGCATTAAGTTTTAAAATTCTTTAACCAGAGACGGTTAAGAGTATCATGTAAAACAAAGTGGGTTGAAAAGAGAATAGATTTTTCTGCACACCTGTACTGAGAACATTACTGACAGCTGGTGGAGTTGAGCTAATAGAAAGTCCAGACAGACCCTGTTCAATTTCTGTAGTTCCCGGTGGTGACAAAGATGGGGGATTAACTGAGGACAGCTGGACCTACCAAAAAAAGAAGGAAAGAAAAAAATTACTCAAGTTTACTTGAAAGGACATACAGATATTGTCTCTTATTGTTCCTACAGATACCTTTTTTAAACAAAAGTTTTAATTTAAATCCCAGTTAACACAAAGTGTAGTATTACTTTCAGTTGAATAAAAGTGATTTAACACTTCCATACATCACCCGGTGCACATCACGAGTGCTTTCCTCAATCCCCATCACCTGTGTCACCCAACCTCCACCTGCCCCTCTGGTAACCATCTGTTTGTTTGCTACAGTTAAGCATCTGTTTCTCAGATTGCCTTTTTCTCTTTTTTGTTTGCTCATTTGTTTTATTTCTTAACAGATACCTTTTTTGATTAAACTAGCTGTCAGAAGTTTTACCTGGGACTTCTGCCTTCAGACACTCCTTCCTATTGCTGTTACCTGTCAAAGCCCAATCTCTCTGTCGTGTCACTTCCAGTCTCTTGATAACATGGCATCTCCCCCGTCACACACACTCCTCTAGAAGGAGATTCTCCTCTTTCCTCCCCTTCATAGCTGTCCCCAAATCACTTTACTCCACCTTTCCTCTACTCTTGAGTTCTCAGCCAGTTTTTAACTTTCACTGTTCATGGAAGAAATCAGCTCAGAAGTCTTAATACCATGATAGAGTCCTTGAAGTTTCTCAAGACTCTAACCTCGTGAGTCCATCTTATCTTCTCTCACCAGTGAATGAATGTGGCAGCCAGACCTCTACCTTCCGGGGCGTGGGAGGGATAAGTAAGTCTACGTGGTTTCTATGGATGGGTGGTTTCACCTCTGGATTCTTCAACTTCTGCCAACTCCAGTGCCCCCTGGCACATTCCAACACAACTTGCATTCTGGCCCTTTTCTCTAGCTGCCATTTCACCCTATGGTCTTCTCAGACTGCCCACAAGCTTAAAACTGGGGCAGAAACCACTGAATGAGGAGCAGCAGACACGGTGGTAGGAATCTAAGCATGGAATGACATGGGCTCTGGCCATCGGCCAAGGGCAGGGGTGGAGAGTGAGGAAAGGTTCCACTTCTCTAGCTCCTCTTCACTTTCTCTAGAACTGGGGATGGCCAAATCGTGTACCAAAAAATGAGAGTGGTGGCAGCCCTGTCTTTACAATGGTAGCACTCCCTTCCGGATGTTCAGTTCTTACTTATTCATGTAGACGAGAAAGTTAATGTCCTGTGAGACTTGCATAGAAAACATTTTAAAAGCCTATAAGCCTGTGCAAATATCTTATTCCTTAAAAAGCCTCACTTTGATCCTGTAATAGTTCCCACACAGCATCTTGCTCTGCTTTCTCAGTTAAGTTTCTTGAAACACTAAGCACCAGCTCTCATCATCACCTTATCACCCATGTTTGCCTTCTGTCCCCGTGGTCTGGTAGCTGCACCCCGCCGGTGTCTGAAATGCTCTCACCCAGGACATGTGTTTTTCAGTCCTCTCACCTGACTTCTCTTAGTACCTCAGAGTCGACATGCCTTCTTTCTTGAAGCTCTGTCCTTCCTTAGGATTTCTACTGAGCTCCCTTTGCTGAATCCCCTTTCTGCCCATTCATTTAAATATTAGGAATGTTCAAGATTCCAGACTCAGTCCTCTGACCCATCCATGCCCAATCCCCTGACAATTTTGATCACCGTTCACATTAGGCTAAATTACCCTCCCTCTGCTGAGGATTCCCAAATCTGTATCTCTAGTCTTATCCTTGTTCCTGAAATCCAGATCCACAGGCTAGCCATCTGGCTATCATACAGGAACTTCATGTTCACCATGGTCAGCATTTACCTCCTCACCTGCCCTATCACCATCAGGGCTTTCCCCCTCACCCCCCCACAGACACCTGATGATTTGTTTTACTGGAAATTGTGTGATGTCACCAGTAGTGAAGGTATCTTACCTCTGTAAACCCATCTTTAAGAGGAGTAATAGGTGTACCAGTCATCTGTCCAGGAAGAGAAATTTTCTTCCCTTCTTCAAACGGGCGTGTTGGTATTCGATGCAAATAACCGTATCCAATGCCGCATCCTAGGCTACGAAAATATTTTTTTTTTCTTAAAGTTATTGTTATCATAGCTTGCATTTCTCTGAGATTTTGAAATACAAAACCGATTTCCATTCTTTTAAATAACGTCATCCTATCAGAGGTCTTTCCTGACCACCCTTTATAAAACAGCATCCTTCCCTCCACCAGACATTACCCTTATTTTCTTTATTTTTCTTCAAGCATTTATCCTCGTCTAACACACTGCACCATTTATTTATTTTTTGTCTCCCCCAATAAAATGTTAAGGTCCTTCAGGGCAGAGACCTCATTTTGTTTACTGCCGTAACAGTTCCTGGCACATGGCAGACAGTAATTATTTGCCCAATGAATGACATATAGCCTTTCCACTCAAGAGCTCCAAGAACTTCTGTATGATGATGTCACTTACACAGCCTGAAGTTCTATTTCAGAACCTGACACAAATCAATCCAAATTAATCCAGATTCCTTCTACTTCATCCTCCCACTGCCACCAGAGGCATCTTTTTAATAAGACATAATCACACTGCTTCTTTTCACAGTCTGCTGGCCTCCCAAGATTCTGTTTTCCTTCTTTGTTTTGGAGAATTACTTCTCTGTGCTCTGTGTAGTGCTGGTGGGACTGTCCATCAGGGGGCCTTATCCAAACCAAGGAATAACATTCACAACCCAAAGCAGGCCAATCTACCTCTCCTGCCCATGGCTGCAAAACTTGGGAGTGACAGAAAAACAGAAATGGCTTCATCACATCAGTAGAATACTAATGAAAACTGCTCATTTCCTTCCTCTGTAACTCCCTAGTGGTGCTGAGTTCTGTCATTCCCATGTCTGATACTTTTGCTGTTTCTCTGATTATACAAGCAACTCCAGAGCAGTAAACTCATGTTTGCTTAGGACAACAACAGTTGGTTTCTTCCGTTTGGAACCAACGCCCGCCTCCACGGGTACCCTTCACGGGTACAGTGATTCAGAGTCCCACTGCCCGGGGTCTATCCAAATTTCTGTCCATGGTAAGCTCTTCACAATCAGATTCCATCTTGGGTTTCTATCAAGATTGCCTTTATCTCCCAAACTACTTGATACTTCCTGAGAGGGCTACACATGGTTATCTTTGTGCCTCTCTCCTGCCAAGGCATTTATTATTTCTGTGGATACTACCACCACCAAAAGCTGGGAGAGCACGTAGTGGCCAACTCCAGCTCTTCCTAGTCCAAATCTAATTTTACAATGATGTTTCATATTACAAAATTACTTATTTCCTGGCTCCCTTTTCATCCTTTCTACCATCAAATCTGCAATTCTCACTGAACTAAAGAGGAAGAAAGTAAGAATAAATAATTTAAACTGATCAATGATAGCCTTTCAGAGGGAGGCATTTAAAAACAAGGTTCTGGGGCGCCTGGGTGGCTCAGTGGGCTAAAGCCTCTGCCTTCAGCTCAGATCATGATCCCGGGGTCCCGGGATTGAGCCCCACATTGGGCTCTCTGCTCAGCAGGGAGTCTGCTTCCTCCTCCTCCTCTCTCTCTCTCTGCCTGCCTTTCCACCTACTTGTGATCTCTGTCAAATGAATAAATAAAATCTTTTAAAAAATAAACAAATAAATAAAAACAAGGTTCTTAGAATTAGTGATGTTCTTTGCATCTGGACTTCACCATCTTCAGAATCTCTTCCTTGCACTTTTGATTCTGTTTACCAAGTACTCTTGTGATACTAATCTGACCTGAGTGTTTTTCTAACTGGAAAGGGGAAATATTTCTATTATAAACTAAGTATTTGCTATACTAATATTAAACACAGCAGCTTCTCTACAAATTTAGTTTAAATATGAGGCAGTCCCTCTGAAATGAGTCGATTTTGAATGCCCTGAGATCATATTTCTGTGTGTTTACAAACCTGGACAATGGAAAATAACTTGATCAAGAACTGCCCCAGACAGTCCAGATTCTTAAGGTGATACCTCTATCTATTTTCTCAAATTGCAACAAGCTAGCATTCTGGTTGCAACATACAGTCAGCTACAGAATAATGAAAAACTTGTACAATTTAAACAACAGCTGAAAGACCTGAAGAAGCGAAGTCAAGTCCTCATGCTTGCTTTGCTTTGGCTTTTTGAAATTAGGGAAAAGGACTTGATGAATGGTCCTGGAAAACTGATTTTCTACAATTTGCTTCTCTGCTTGGCTTGATAATTTTTTAAGCTACTTTTCTTCTCTTTTAATATTTTATTTATTTGTCAGAGAGAGAGCACACAAGCAGGGGGAGTGGCAGGCAGAGGGAGAAGCAGGCTACCCGCTGAGCAAGGAGCCTGAATGTGTGGCTCGATTCCAGGACCCCAGGATCATGACTTGAGATGGAGGCAAATGCTTAACCAACTGAGCCACCCAGGCATCCCTCTAAGTTGCTTTTTGTTGTTGTAATTCTGTCTAACTTTTGCTTGAAATCAGTCATTTTTGAAAGCCAACAGTTTCCACAAATGGCTAAGAAATTTCCCCAACAGCTAGAGAAAGTTACACCTGTGTTACCCCATTGTTGGGGAAGGGAACTAGGAAAATAAAACTGAAAACTATTTTATTAAAATAAGGAAATGAAACAAGGCTGTTCGATCTTAAATCAGTAAAGAAAGGAGCATAGTATATACACATACCACACTACCTAAATATATGCTTTAGAAAAATGGATTACTAGTTGATTACCAGTTTCAGGATTCTAAATTAGCTCTTTCCTTTTCTCAAGAGAAATCGTAAAATAAACTAATAACGTGTTTCAAAATAAAAGCAATGATTTTATAATATCTACTGGTAAGTTTAAGAAATCATAACTTTGTCTGAAAAATGGCCTTACCTGCCTTCACCACCCCATGCAGAATTCGGTGTAATAATCACTTCTCGACAGTTATCAGTGTCTGTATTATACACATAAAGTTTCAGTGGTTTTGCTTCATGTGTTTCAATAAGGCTGAACAGATCTTCAGACTGTAGAAGCATCACAGGAGGAAAACATATTTATGTTACTCAACTTCAAAACAGTGGGTCTCAAACTTGGCTAATAGCAGAATCACCTGGAAAACTTTTAAAAAGTACAGATTGTAGGCCCTGCTGCTAGACATAAAATTCATTCCTTAAAACCAATACTCCAAACAAGATTTCAAATATTTTACCTATCTCCTATGTGCAATGCCTTATCTCCAGTTCCTTAAGACCTGGTCAGCAATTTTAGTAGAACTCTTCTACAACCAAATTCTATATATTCTGCTTTTACTCTTCATTATCTTCTTTTAAACATTTATTTCTTCATTTGAGAGAGAGCACAAGCGAGCGTGCACACAGGGTGGGAGGGAGAGAATCTCAAGCAGACTCCCCGGGGAGCCTGACACAGGGCTCAATCTCATGACCCTGAAATTATGAGATCATGACGTGAACCAAAATTAAGACTCGGATGTTCAACTGACTGAGCCACCCAGGTGCCCCTACTCTTCATTAGTAAGACCTGGTTATCTGGGCCTCTTATTTTTCTCTCATTTTTCATTTAGCCATATATACTTCCACTACCTCACAGACAAGGAAAGGGATCTAAAATAGCTGAGCCAAATTTGTTCCCGTAAAATAAGGGGAAGAGAAAATGAAATCAATAACCCAAACGGGCATCTGCTTTAGTCCTGAGGTATATGTAAGAGACTGTTTTATTTTTAAAGATTTATTTGAGAGTGTGCTCACAAGAGTGAGACGAGCAGAAGAGGGAGAGAATCAGAAGAGGGAGAGAATCGTCAAGGAGACTCCCCACTGAGTGCAGAGCTTGGGCTCCATCCCATGATCCCAAGATCATGACCTGGGCCAAAATCAAGAGTTGGATGCTCAATTGACTGAGCCAGCAGGAACTCCTAGCAGAGATTTCTGTGTATCATATACAAAATCTGTGCAATTGCCACATGGCATGTATTTTTCCCTACAGCTATACCTTATAGGACACCTCCCAGACATTCTGTTTAACACCCTGTCCTGTTAAACATCTATTTAACAGATGCAGAAGTTATCTTGATTAGCAAAGACCTAAATTTCAACTGTAAATGTGAAGTATATGAATACACTTCTGAACTTAAACATTAATGAGGAAACGTTATGTAACTTTCATTATTAATAAACACACCAATTACCTCATTCATGACTGTATCTGCTCCAATGATATAATCGCTGTGAGGTCTGAGACCTGCCAGTGCCGCAGGAGAATTTGATTCTACTTCCTAGAATAACACAAAAACAAACCCCAAAATTAATGTATATAAAATTATCTTCCAAATTTGCATTTCATAGTCCTTAACTTTAGTTATTTAAAAACCCCTTATATTTCCTTTTCTTTCTTTTTTTTTTAAGATTTTCTTTTATTTTAAAGAGTGCATAAGTGGGCTGAGAAGCAGACTCGAGCAGTGAGGGGAGGGAGAGAGAGAGGAGCAGGCTCCCCACTGAGCAGGAGCCCAATGTGGGGCTTGATTTTGAGACTCTGGAATCATGACCTGAGCCGAAGGCAGACACTTAACTGAGCCACCCAGGTGCCCCATAAAACCCTTATATTTCTATCTTGTTAGACATATCACATATCAGAAGTTATGGAAAAAATACATTTAAATTACAAGCATAAGAATCACATATTTAATAAAAATTTAAAATATTTATTAATCTATTTCATTTTTAAAAAATATTTATTATTTCAGCTATCTGTAGCTATCTGCTTTGACATTTGTCCTTCTAATGGATGATGAATCATGAGAAAAATAGTTCTTGGGCATCTGTATTTGTTTCTCTTTCGAAATTATTAAAATCTGTTAACCTACAGGAATGAATTCTAATTTTCAGAAACCAAAAATAGCCTAATAATAACACCTCTACAATCCAACTAAGATGAAGACAGCGCCCTTCTACCTCGTTTCGTAAACTGTAAGTAACAGCTCAGAGCTAACACCTACCAATACGTGCCAAACATTTTCGTTTGCCCCATCAAAGCTGCAGAAACGAATGCTCACTCCCAGCAAGCCCTGGCCGCCCCACATGTTGCTGGGGGTGACAGATGTCTCTCGCAGCTCCAGTGTTTTACTACTGTAGATCAGCATTTTTACAGGCTTTTCAACATTTGCTTTCAGTAGATCCTTTAGAGTGTCATTGTCTTTATTCTGTGAAGACAAAGAAATCATTTTTCTTAATAAATAAAAACTTAATTAGCTTAAGCTAAAGCCCTATAAGAGTAATATTAATAATCAACATAAATAAAACATCCAACAGGTAAAGCTGCCACTAACATTCAAATGTTCCTTGAGGTGAAAGAATGTTGAAAATTAAGAACTCCTATGTTACCAACTTCAGACTTTCTTCTAATAGCAGACTATGGATTATGAATTTTGCAACCCAACATTATTTGAAGTGATCTAGGGTTTTAGTGCTAAAAAACCCAAAATATTCCATAAGAAGTCATATTACTAACAGAGTTGGTATGACTTTGATTTTAAAATCTAAGACATTTGCTGATGTTGTGGTTTAATTTTGGACAGCACTCCCAAATACACGCCTTATTTATTTACTAGGAACTGGCAGGAAAGAAAAATAGAAGCAGCATGTTAAATATTTCATTACATAAATGAATAAAGGCTCTTACATAGGAGATGCTGATAAATAATAAACAAAATCTTAAAACTGCTACAGAAAAAAAAAAAAAAGACAAGTAGCCATTGTTGTAAGAATTTCCTTTAGTGAAATTATAATTTTTTTCCTTTAAGACTTTACTACAAGTAAACTAAAAGCAACTTACAAAAGATGGTTTTAATTCTGTATTTTTGGAACATACTTTTCTATCTGGTTCTAAAAATATTATTTATATATCATGAAATTTTGCTTCTCAAATTTATTTGAGAAGGTGTCTTTACTAATTCAAGCATACAAAGGTCTGAAATCATTGAAAAAGCAAACTTTTTCATCTTATTTCTGCTTAAGAAAATTAAATATTCAACATATAAAAAAGTGTCCTAATAAAAATATTAGGAGCTATTTTATTCTCCTACAATAATCACTGAAGGGTAAGGTATAGTATTCTATATTAGACATTTTTGTATTTCCTTACATAAGTTTTATAAACTGGTATCATACTCCATATAATGTTTAAAACTAATATACAACCACCACAGATAATCTGAAAAAATTCCATTTCAAAGGATTACAACACATTATAGTTGAAACTACAAAAAGCTTAACTTACTAATCTCGAACCATTAATAGAAACAATAAAATCAAAGAATGGCTCCAGTCCAGCTCTATGTCCTGGGGAATTTTCTTGTACCTGTAAAAACAAAAGTGCCAAAAATGTAAAATACAAAGCTTAACTAAAAACTGTAAGCTAAATTTTAATACCTATTTTCAGTAAAAATAGACTAATTTCACTGATAAGGAAATACAGGTAAAAACATATGAATTCTCTCATTTCTCGTCATCTCTCCCAGATGTGGCCCTTGCACCTCCCTAAATTCTACCCATTCTTCAAATTCATCCCATATATGAGGTTCTTTCTCTACAGTTCTAGTTCACACCACCTACTTTTGGGGGGGGGTGTCAACCTTTCCAGGATATAGCACATAACAGTCATCACAACTAAGTGACAAACTCAAATTAATTCAGCAAGCATTCATTCCACAACTACTACTGGTAAGGCACCATTCAATTACAAAACTAACAGGAACATAATTGCTGATGTCAAGATATTCACTATCGGGGCGCCTGGGTGGCTCAGTGGGTTAAGCTGCTGCCTTCGGCTCAGGTCATGATCTCAGAGTCCTGGGATCGAGTCCCGCATCGGGCTCTCTGCTCGGCAGAGAGCCTGCTTCCCTCTCTCTCTCTCTGGCTGCCTCTCTGTCTACTTGTGATTTCTCTCTGTCAAATTAATAAATAAAATCTTTAAAAAAAAAAAAAAAAAAAAAAAGATATTCACTATCTGTTAAGGAACAGATAAGAGGAGGAAGGGAAAATAGAGGACACACAGCCCTCTAATAACTGGAGTACAAGACCAGCGAGTTTAAGAGCTATGACGGAGCTACAAAGTTCTAAGGAGAAAATTAATTCTGACTGAAGAAGCTTCACAGAAAAAAAAGGAGATATCTGAGCTGTGCTTTAGGTTGAGGGTTTAAAAGGTGAGGATAGATAAGAGGGATAAAAAAGGACATCTGAAGGTTGAAATATTGAGTAAAAATCTAGGAGTATGAAAAAATGAAGTTAATATAATACAGCTAGACAACAGGATGGTGTGGGATAGAAATACAGAATTACAGATTTTGAAAATCAGAAAATCTACAATCCAGGGGTATCTTTAAGCTGAAGTCTGCGGATGGCTTCAGGCACACGGCAGCTCCTGTAGTTACATGCAACATTTTATATGAATCAGCAGTTTTCTGGGTATAAAGATCCAGAGCTTTCATTAGATTTTCAAATGTCTTCTCCAAATAAGGTGCAAATACCACAGAATTTGTGTAGTTCCTTTATTTACAGGTAAAGAAACCATCCCATGACCTGCCTGTGGTCCTGCTGGCTCATGGTAGAGGTTAAACTCAGAAGTTTATCTTGCAACTATTAGTCCAGTATGAAGGCTGGAAAGAAAGCATGGAGTCAAACTTATATGGCACTTTTTTTTTTTTTTGTAAGATTTATTTATTTATTTGACAGAGACAGAGAGAAAGCACAAGTAGGCAGAGAAGCAGGCAGAAAGAGAGGGAGAAGCAGGCTCTCTACTGAGCAGGGAGCCCCATGTGGGGCTCGATCCCAGGACCCTGGGCTAAAGAAAGCCACTTAACCGACTGAGCCACCCAGGCAACCCTGGAGGGGACTTTAAATGGAAGACTAAGATTACTTAGATTCTCAACCACTCAAATATTTAGCATCCCAATTTTGAAATAGACTAAAATTTAACTATTAAATTTTCTGAATTTACAGTAATAAAAATATTAGGTGCTATTAAGAGTAGTAATATGACAGAACAACAAAAAATTTAAACAATACACTTTGCATTTCCTCTAAAATATTTTCATGTTCTAAGGACTTTTTGTTCCGATTGACGTTATTTTATACTGTCAATACTATCCTATGGAAGCAAGGTTTGCTTTGATATTTGCAGGCTGACGATCTGTAATAGTCCTAACAATTCTAACAGTGAATTCCTTATTAAGTTATCCAAACGATACACATTCATCCATACATAAATCTGTAGCTATCTGCACAGTAACAAATCATTTTAATGCTTTCAAAATGGAACTCAGATTGTTTCCAGAATCTGTTCCTCTAATACCAAGCTTCTTGGAATAATGATACTTAATCTTGGATTAATAATACATTCATTAGTTCCTGAACTGATGCTACCTTTTATTTATTTAAAACCAAATTACACTATCATTACTTCTGAAGAAGTAAAACTAGGTCTTCTTCATCTGTCACAGTAAGAAACAGTTGTCCATTATAAAGATGGTTCAATGCTTAACTTATTTAAACTGTTTAATCTTGCTTTACATAAATTTTCCTGCAAATTTGGGACTACATCACTTTTGTAAGTTAAACAAGTTAAATATCAAAGGGATTTATTATTTACAAGTATTAGCTCTAATGAAAATAATCAGCACATACTTGTTTAGTTTCTTTATAAGCACTTTTCTTAAATGGGGGATATTTTATATTCTACGTATTACCAAGCAAAATGTCTAGAACTCAAAGTAGCAGGCAGATTTCTCCTCAAAAGGCAACTCTGAAAGGGAAACAGTAGCTTTCTGGAGCTATTATGAGAAGAAAAGTGAGGTCAAGTCACGGCTAGCTGGGAAAGAGTCATCATCTACTAAGTGTGAAATGCCTATTAGGTGCCTAGAAATCAGGTGTGAAATGCCTTGGGTTTGAAAAAAGGATAATTACCTCTTTTAGTCAGAGGTATGGTTTAGCTGGATCCATGGAACCCCCTCACCGTGGAGTTTCTCATTTAGTAAGGTCCTTATCTAATCACCTAATTCTCTGAATATTTCTAAATGACCTTTTTCTAGAAACCAACCAGTTCATTGAGCAGTTTCAGAATTCTCCACTAAGGCTGCCAAAAGTTCACCTTTTAGTTAACAAGGACCAAAGACAGTACTTTTGTAATATTATCACCACCTAAGAAAGTTGATCCCACACCCTGATGCCTATCATGCCACCCTTCAAGTCTAAAGTTTTACCACTATTTGTTTGAAATGGAAAGTTTCCAATGCCATTAGAGGTGTTCTGCCCCATAACTCAAGAGATTCAATAGCCAAGTAAGAATTCTAAAATAAATAAGCTTAGAGTTCTCTATTTTTCTTTTCTTTTTTTTTTTTTTAAAGATTTTATTTATTTATTTGACAGAGAGAAATCACAAGTAGATGGAGAGCAGGCAGAGAGAGAGAGGGAAGCAGGCTCTCCGCTGAGCAGAGAGCCCGATGCGGGACTCGATCCCAGGACTCTGAGATCATGACCTGAGCCGAAGGCAGCGGCTTAACCCACTGAGCCACCCAGGCGCCCCGAGTTCTCTATTTTTCTATTTGCATTTGCTACAAACATCGATCTCCTCTAACAGACCTTGAAATTAATTTCTTTCCTAAATTACTTCCATCATTAGTACCAGCATCATTCTGGCAACTAGGTATCTTAATTACTAATAGAGAGCCAGCAGAGGGAGCCCTAGAAAATGCTCTTTGACTCTAATATACTTAAATTTCCTACATTTCATAGCATGGAAAATACGATCTAGAACATAGGAAATTAAACATCCACAGAGTAAGTTTCTCTGGCAATATTATCCACTGACAAGAATCTCTTAGGCACCTAATTTTTCAAGCATCATGTTATTACTTCAATTCTTTCTGTCTACTCTAATACCTTTCAATTGCTGATTCACTGCCAGCTTCCTTCAAACCACGTTAAATTAAAAAACAAAACGAAACAAAAACCCATCTATCTACCTGCCTACCTGGTTCTATAGGTCATCAGCATTTATTATTGGGACAGATACTACAGCAATTTAAGATGAATAGGTTAAACTGGTTAAGTATAATAGTTAAGATTTTACAAGATTTTGAAAAAAATGTACAACGAAAAGACAGAATTCTAGAATTCTTGAATTCTAGAATTCAAGACTGATGTGGTTTTGAGGCATGATTTTACCTATTTATTAGCTGTGTGAGCTTGGGAAAGTGTATTTTTCTTTCTGGGCCTCAGTTTTTTCATTTGCAAGTAAACGATAATGTCATCTACTTTACAAGAATACTGTAGAGAGTGAATGAGATTATGAAACACTGAGCTAAGGCTGACATATGATAGGAGTTTTACAAAATTTTTTTTTAATTTTTTTTATTTTATTTTATTTTATTTTTTAAAGATTTTATTTATTTATTTGACAGAGAGAAATCACAAGTAGGCAGAGAGGCAGGCAGAGAGAGAGAGGAGGAAGCAGGCTCCCTGCTGAGCAGAGAGCCCGATGCGGGACTCGATCCCAGGACCCTGAGATCATGACCTGAGCCGAAGGCAGCGGCTTAACCACTGAGCCACCCAGGCGCCCCCAAATTTTTTTTTTTTAAATATGTACTGGCATGTTTGATGCTTGGAAGAAATCTTTTTTTTTTTTTTAAAGTTTATTTATTTAAGTAATTTTTACACCAACATGGGGCTGGAACACATGACCCGAAGACCAAGGGTAGCATGCTCTTTTGACTGAACCAGCCAGGCACCCCAGGAGTCCTACAAATCTTAAACTTTGCTTCCTAACTCTGCAATCACTACCTGAGGGCAAATTTTTATAACCAACAAATTCCTGGACACTACATTATTTTTCTAACCAGATATTAACGTCTCTCATCCCTTTGGAGGAAAGAAAAAGACCTAAGATGTTAAAAGAAATCATCTTTCAAAATGTGTCTCTCGGGCGCCTGGGTGGCTCAGTGGGTTAAGCCGCTGCCTTCGGCTCAGGTCATGATCTCGGAGAACTGGGATCGAGTCCCGCATCGGGCTCTCTGCTCAGCGGAGAGCCTGCTTCCCTCTCTCTCTCTCTGCCTGCCTCTCCATCTACTTGTGATTTCTCTCTGTCAAATAAATAAATAAAATCTTTAAAAAAAAATGTGTCTCTCAAAAATCAATTCCAGATGGACAACAGAGTCCAGATGGACAACAGACAACAGAAGATCAAATAATAAAAGAATAAAAAGAATAAAACAATAAAACCATAAAGGTAAAATGATAGAGCCTTTAGAGAAATACTAAGAGAATATCTTTTGAGATTTTCAAATATGAAAAGACTTCTTAAACTGGATACAAAAAGCACTGTCCATAAACTAAAAAAATTTATAAACTAAACTATACTAAAATTACAAACTTCTGCTCATCAAGACAATTAAGACACTGGAAAGATATAACACACATCCAACAAAGGAACTGTATTCAGAACAGATTTAGAACTACACAAATCATTAAGAGACAGTAAAACCACAATGAGATAGGACTTCACATTCACAAGTTGGCTAAAATAAAGACAATAACAAAGGCTGGAAACAAACCCTCAACATTAATGATAGGAATGTAAAATGGTGCTGTCACTGTGGAAACAGTTTGGCAGATTCTCAGATGTTAATGAGTTATCGTATGACCCAGCAATTCTACTCCTAGATATATAAACAAGAGAAATGAAAGCATGTACATATAAAAATCTGTACACAAATTTCATAGTTACATTATTCACAGCAGCCAGAAAGTGGAAACAACCCAAATGTCTTTTAACTGATGAATGAACAAACAAAATGTGGCACACACATAAAATGAAATATTATTTAGCAACAAAAAGGAATGAAGTATTCATGTTACAACATGAATGAACCTTGAAGACATTATGCTAAATCATGAAGACCACAGATTATATGATTCCATTTATATGAAATGTTCAAAGAAGGCAAATCCACAGAAAGAGTAGATTAGTGGCTGCCAGGGGTTAGGGGTAGGAGGAATGTGAAGTAGTTGCTAATGAGTACAGAGCTTCTTTCTGGGGGTAATAAAAAGATTCTGGAATTAGCTATTGGTGATGATGGCCTAACTGTGAATATACTAAACAACAACAACAACAACAACAACAACCCAGTGCATGATATACCTTAAAAGACTGAATTTAATGGTAGGTAAAATATATCTCAATGAAGCTACTAAAAAAACCCCCAATATATAACATAAAGGGGAAATGGGGAAAGATTTTAGTTGACCCTAAGAAAAAAGGGTACTGATGTGACCAATAAATAAGAAAATATGCTCAACTTCAACAGTCGTCAAGAAAATGCAAATTAAAACCACAACATGATACCACTATACACCTACCAGAACAGAAAAAATGAAAAAGATGGAAAATATTGATACGAACAATTGGAAATCTCAATTTCTGCTGGTGAAAATATAAGGAGCAAACCATTTGGCAGTATCTGTTAATACTGAAATACTGGACCAAATACTGTATATTGTACTGAATATTGTAGATATAAATTTAGTATACCCAAGAAACATGGGTACACATATGTTCTCCCAACACAGTTAATGTTCACAACAGCACTAGCTGTACTAGTCTTGAACTAAAAACTACACAATGCCCACGAACAGCAGAATACATAAACAAATCCTGGTATATTCTCTCAATGGCATGAAATATATTAATAAAATAAGAGACCTACAACAATACACATTTCACAAACAGCATTTGAACAAAAGAGGCCAGACACAAATGAGTACAAATGATTCCACTTATATAAATCTAAGGACAGGTCAAATTAATCTACGCTGTTAGAAATCAGGACAGTACACACTCTGGGGGGCTGGTGGGTAGTCAGTATGCCTGGAAAGGGATGGATGTTGGTTACAGGAGAATGCTGTTTGCGAAAATTCATCAGGCTATACACTTACATGCGCTTTAGAAAGCTTTGACATGTATTTCCTCTATTCAAAAGCAAAAATGAAATTATTACAGCCTGAGAACATACCCAATATTTCACTTAAAAAGAATGCAGTTTGAAAGCTAGCAATTGAATCTAAAAGAACTCCAGTAGTTAGTGCAAAGACCAAAAAGTAACTTACTCTAACGCTCATTCTTCTTCAGAATATTTCAGGTCACTTTCTTAAAATTAAAATTTTTTTTTTTAAGATTTTATTTATTTGACAGAGAGAGAGAGATCACAAGTAGGCAGAGAGGCAGGCAGAGAGAGAAAAGGGAGGAAGCAGGCTCCCTGCAGAGCAGAGAGCCCAACACGGGGCTCGATCCCAGAACCCTGGGATCATGACCTAAGCCGAAGGCAGAGGCTTTAACCCACTGAGCCACCCAGACGCCCCTTAAAATTTAAATTTAATTAACCTATATCATATTATTAGTTTCACATATAAAGTCCAGGGATTTGTCAGTCTTATATATAATACCTAATGCTCATTACACCACATGCCCTCCTTAATGGCCATCACCCAGTTACTCCCGCCCCCCAAATCCCCTCCAGCAACCCTCTTTTTGTTTCCTATGCTTAAGAGTCTCTTATGAGTTTGTCTCCCTCTCTGGTTTTTTATTTATTTTTTTATTTTTTCCTCTCTTCCCCTATGATCCTCTGTTTTGTTTCTTAGAGTCCACATTATCAGTGAGATTATATGATAATTGTCTTTCTCTGATTGACTTATTTTGCTTAGCAAAATACCCTCTAGTTCCATTCACATCACTACAAATGACAAGATTTCATTTTTTTCCTTGATGGCTGACTAATATTCCATCTTCTTTATCCGTCCTGTCTATGGACACCTGAGCTCTTTTCATACTTTAGCACCGTGGACACTGCTGCTATAAACACTGGGGTGCAGCTACTCCTTTGGATCACTACATTTGTATCTTTGGGGTAAATACCCAGTAGCGCAATTGCTGGGTTGTAGGGTAGCTCTATTTTCAACTTTTGGACGAACCTCCATACTGTTTTCCAGTGTGGCTGTACCAGATTGCATTCTCACCAACAGTGTAGGAGGGTTCCCCTTTCTCCATATCCTTGTCAACATCTGAAATTTCCTGACTTGTTAATTTTAGTCATTCTGTCCGTGTGAGGTGGTATCACATTGTGGTTTTGATCTGTATTTCCCTGATGCAGAGGATGTGGAGCACTTTTTCATGTCTCTGTAAGCCATTTGGATGTCTTCTTTGGAGAAATATCTGCTCATGTCTTCTATCCACTTATTGATTGGATTATTTGTTCACTGGGTGTGGAGTTTGATTAAGTTCTTTATAAATTTTGGACACTAGCCCTTTATCTGATAAGACATTTAGAAATACTATCTCCCATTCTGTTGGTCGTCTTTTGTTTTTTGCTGTTTCCTTTGCCGTGCAAAAGCTTTTTATTTTGATGATGTCCCAATAGTTCATTTTTGCCTTTGTTTCCCTTGCCTTTGGAGACCTGTCTAGCAATATGGTGCTGCAGCTGAGGACGAAGAGGTTGCTGCCTGTGTTCTCCTCTAGGATTTCATGGATTCCTCTCTCACATTTAGACCTTACATCTATTTTGAGTCTATTTCTGTGTATGATGTAAGAGAATGGTCCATTTTCATTCTTCTGTATGTGCTCGTCCAATTTTCCCAACACCATTTGTTGAGGAGACTTTTTTCCACTGGATATTCTTTCCTGCTTTGTCAAAGATTAGCTGACCAGAGAGTGGAGGGTCCATTTCTGGACTCTCTATTCTGTTCCACTAATCCATGTGTCTGTCTGTGTGCCAATACCATAATGTCTTGATGATTACAGCTTTGTAATAGAGACTGAAGTCTGGAATTGTGATGCCACAATTTTTGGTTTTCTTTTTTAAAACATTCCTTTGGTTATTTGGGGTCTTTTCTGGTTCCATACAAATTTTAGGATTACTTTTGCCAGCTGAAAAAAGTTGACGGTATTTTGATAGGGATTGTACTGAATGTGTAGATTGTTCTAGGTAACAAAGACATTTTAACAATATTTGTTCTTTCCATGAGCATGGAACATTTTTCCATTTCTTTGTATCTTCCTCAATTTTTTTCAGGAGTGTTGTGTATTTTTCTGAGTACAGATTCTTTGCCTCTTTGGTGAGATTTATTCCTAGGTATCTTATAGTTTTCGGTGCAATTGTATATGGGATCGACTCCTTAATTTCTCTTTCTTCTGTCTCATTGTTAGCATATAGAAATGCAACTGATTTCTGTGCAATGATTTTTATATCCTGCTACTTTGGTGAATTCCTGTATGAGTTCCAGCAATTTTGGGGTGAGTCTTTTGGGTTTTCCACAGAGTATGATATCATCTGCAAGGAGTGGCAGTTTGATGACTTCTTTGCCAATTCAGATGCCTTGAATTTTTGTTGTCTGATTGCGGAGGCTAGGACTTCTAGTACTATGTTGAACAGCAGTGGTGAGTGGATATCCCTGCTGTGTTCCTGACCTTAAGTTTTCTGAAAACTGAAAAAAAGTTGTTTTTCCCCACTGAAAATGATATTAATGTGGGCTTTCATATATGGCTTTTATGGTATTTAGGTAAGTTCCCTCTCTCCCTACACTGTGAAGAGTTTTAATCAAAAAAGAATGTTGTGGGCGCCTGGGTGACTCAGTGGGTTAGGCCGCTGCCTTCGGCTCGGGTCATGATCTCAGGGTCCTGGGATCGAGTCCCGCATCGGGCTCTCTGCTCAGCAGGGAGCCTGCTTCCTCCTCTCTCTCTCTGCCTGCCTCTCTGCCTACTTGTGATCTCTCTCTGTCAAATAAATAAATAAAATCTTAAAAAAGAAAAAAAGGATGTTGTACTTTGTAAAATGTTTTTTCTGCATCCATTGAGGGTATCATGTAATTCTTGTCCTTTTACTTATGTAGTGTATCACATTGATTGATTTGCGGATGCTGAACCATCCTTGCAGCCCAGGAATAAATCCCACTTGGTGGTGGTGAATAATCCTTTTAATATACTTCTGGATCCTATTGGCTAGTATACTGATGAGAATTTTTGCATTCATGTTCATCAGGGATATTGTTAATTCTCCCTTTTGGTGGGTTCTTTGGTTTTGGGATCAAGGTAATGCCGCCCTCATAGGAAGAATCTGGAGGTTTTCCTTCCATTTCTATTTTTTGAAATAGCTTCAGAAGAATAGGTATTAATTCTGCTTTAAATGTTTGGCAGAATTCCCCTGGGAAGCCATCTGGCCCTGGATTCTTCTGGGGAGGGGGGTGATTACTGCTTCAATTTCCTTGCTGGTTATAGTTCTGTTCAGGTTTCCTATTTCTTCCTGTTTTAGTTTTGGTAGTTTACTTCTCTAGGAATGTCTCCATTTCTTCCAGACTGCCTAATTTGTTGGCATATAGTTGCTCATAATATGTTCTTATAACTATTTCTTTGGTGTTGGTTGTGATCTCTCCTCTTTCATTCATGATTTTTATTTACTTGGGTCCTTTCACTCTTTTTTTGGTAAGTCTGGCCAGTGGTTTATCAATCTCATTCTTTCAAAGAACCAGCTCCTAGTTTCACTGGTCTGTTCTACTGTTCTTTTGGTTTCTATTTCCTTGATTTCTGCTCTCATCTTTATCAATTCTCTTCTCTTGGTGGGTTTAGGCTTTATTTACTGTTCTTTCTCCAGCAAATTCTTCAGATGTTCTTTCAGCTCCTTTAGGTAAAAGGTTAGGTTGTATATTTGAGACCTTTCCTGTTTCTTGAGAAAAGCTCGTGTTGCTATATATTTCCTTCTTAGGACTGTCTTTGCTGCAACCCAAAGGTTTTGAACAATTGTGTTTTCATTTTCATTTGTTTCCACAAATTTTTAAAATTATTCTTTTAGGGCGCCTGGGTGGCTCAGTGGGTTAAGCCACTGCCTTCGGCTCAGGTCATGATCTCAGGGTCCTGGGATCGAGTCCCGCATCGGGCTCTCTGCTCAGCAGGGAGCCTGCTTCCCTCTCTCTCTCTGCCTGCCTCTCCGACTACTTGTGATTTCTCTCTGTCAAATAAATAAATAAAATCTTAAAAAAAAAAATTATTCTTTTAATCTCCTGGTTGATCCATTCATTCTTTAGTAGGATCCTCTTTAGTCTTAGGACCACTCTTATAATCTATTTATAGTTACATGGTTGGGCTATTGATTTCCACTCCACCAATAGACAGAGAATAGCCAAAAGAACTGAAAGAGATGCTACTGCCACTTGATTACAGCAAAAAAAAAAAAATGATAGCTGGCAGAAAATGAGAATAAAAATTTCAAAAATAAAAAGTGGTGTTAAGCCACTTACCAAATTCTAGAAGTAGGTACTAAGCATTTATGAGAAAGCTGTAATAGTGGGGTGCCTGGGTGGCTAAGTCAGTTAAGTGTTTGACTCTTGATTTCAGCTCAGTTCATAATCTCAGGGTTGTGAGATTGAGCCCTGTGTCTGGCTCCATGCCCTGTGGGGAATCTGCTTGAGATTCTCTCCCTCTCCCAATACCATCCCATGGGTGTTCTCTCTCTCTCTCTCTCTCTCATAAAATAAATCTTTAAAAAAAAGTTGTGACTGTGTCTAGTTGTAGGGAATGCAATGATTAAAAAGAATGGTCTCTGCCATTAAGCCGTTTTTTAGAAGTTTTTACAATTACAAAGATCTGCACATGTGCTGTCCAAATACAGTAGCCACCAGCCACAGGTGAAAATGTGGCTTGTGTGACTGTGGAACTCAATTTTTAACTTCATTTAACATGAATAATTTATATCTAAGTTTAAACAGCCATATGTGGCTAGAGGCTACCACTGTGCACTGAAAGCCTAGGTGATTAAGTACATGATTTGTATTCAAATACAAATATAATAGAATATATGGATACCATCACAACAATTAAGGTATAAAAAGGCTAAAATATATTTATCATCTGTGAGTGATGCTGGGAAGCATGAAATACATTTTAAAAATAGATTCGCATATAATATATTCTTGATACTGAAAGCAGCAAATAATCCATTTTAAATAAGAAATTGACTCCATACAAATTCATTCCCTGAGAGTTCTAACAAGTACGCTGAAGTTCCACTTTTTCCAATTCTTCTCAGGCCTCATAGTTTACTTTGAACAATTAAGAAATACAATGCAGCAGCTGAAAATAGTAAAGTGTAGTTATACTTAAAAATGAATGATAAAAATAAATGTTACCAAAACATGGACAGGTAGAATATATTATGAACACAATTACTGGCACTTACAGAAGTTGAACTTTTACACTTGGAGGTTATCTTACAAAAATAAAAATCACATCAGAAAAATACTTCCTTCATAAACACTCTAGAAAAAATAGCTACAATAAGCCAAAACAAAACTTGTGAGACTTTTTTTTACTCAAGAAGCAAAAAATGAGAACCTTATGACAGAAACTGCACAGTGAAGGGGTATCCATAAAAAGAAATTAGCATCCATGATTAGGAGCTGGATTTGGAATCACCAACTATATTTAAATTCTTCTTAAAGTGGTGTCATTCAGTTACTATAGGGAGTTTCAGTGGGTTCTGAAATTAATTTAGTGGGTCATTAATGAACAAATGCCAAAATAAAATATCAGGATAAAATATAAAAAACTCAGGACTTAATAATGATCATTATTTTTCATGAAATGTAGTAGGACACACCAGTTGCAATGGAGAATAAATTTCTTACTATATTAAGAATAAAGTTTGAAAGACAGCCCTAAGAGATACCATTAACTGTTTTGTTCAAACAACTAAATGCAATTAAACTTTTGGCTTTTCTCTTACCTTCTGATCCTAGATCATTAGAAAGTTTTCCCAGATTTATCATGGATTTTTCTTTGTGTACAGACCTTACTGTTTTTTCTATACTGGTTGCTTTCCAGTGACGCATCATTCCCTTCTGAGAGTAAAAGTGCAATAGTACTTTATACTAGGTTTGGGTCATTTCACCACTCTCCGTTTTAAATCGTGGCTTGAGGACAGGGACAGCAGAGTAGAAGGGAAGAAAAGTTTGGGTGGACTCAAGGGAAGGCATTCTCCTAATTCCACCAGTCATTTATGGATTTCCAGCTGAGGAAATGCCACAGAACTGCCACCTTAATGTAACACAGAAAGGACACTGCAAAGCTACTTTTGGAACACAGGATATCATCAAAGTAGGCATTTTATAAGGTGATATACATTACCCACATTTCTGACTAGTATGTGAATTATTTCTCTTAAGTTTTCTAACCATGGAGATGGTTCCATAAAATGGGCTCAGTGGAATGTGTAACTGTCTCTTTATTACTGCACCACCAATTCCTTCACACATGAAAGTTAAGTCCCTCTGAATGACTTTCTGTCTACACCATTATCTCCTCTCATATGTTAACATTCTCACTTTTGTGTTATTTTTAAAAAGAGCAGGGATGTTAAATAAGGCTAAAAATTAAGTTCAATCTGAGTATTAATGATGACTCATTCCAACCATACACATAAAGCCTCATTTGTATGTATATGCTTGGGAGATCAAAATGATGGGGTAAGACGTAGGAATGTGATATAATAAAAATAAACCCTAAATCCTTCAGTTATTAAAAAATTAAAAAAAGGTACTTTTGGAGTTGGGGGAGAGCTCTTCTATGTCTGAAAAGGGTCAGTTTTCCTCTTTGGGACTTGACACAAGTATGTGGAAATTATTTTGACTAGAAGAGTTCAAGCTTTACTTGCTAAAACATTCTCACATATTCTACCAAAATAACTCAGAGTTATGTTTTTCTGACTGACCCTATGGTGTAATTTATAACATATGAAGCAATCTGAAATAAAATTCTAATGGTAACTAAAAGGAAATTAAAACCTATCAGTATACAGTACCTTCTCAGAGAAAGTTGTATATCAGGAAAATGATGTTGAAAGAAAGTGAAGTCTGCTCCAAAAGAAGCAAAAATTCTGACAACCTGTCACCAAATTTTACACCAAATACCAACTTAGGTATTTGTTTCTTAGAGAAAGAAAACCTGCTGCATGACCTTAGGCAATAATCCTTCCGTGCTCCTTCTCTTTAGCTGCAAAGTGAGGAGGTTGACAAGATAGTTTCTAAAACTGAATGACTCACCATGAAATAAGTCTAACTGTCGCCAAGCTATCTATAGCTTCTACAGTGTAGATCAAACCCAACAACAGTATTTTAATTACAGAGATTCTCTTTGGCATTTTAATTAACGTGCCTAGTATCACTGTGATGCTAAGCAGTGAAAAGGACAGGGGTACCATCTACCTTTTAAAGACAAAATTTCCTTAAAAATGAGGATCCTTGGGGTGCCCTGGGTGGCTCAGTGGGTTAAAGCCTCTGTCTTCAGCTCAGGTCATGATCCCAGGGTCCTGGGATGGAGCCTCTCTGCTGGGGGGAAGCCAGCTCTCTCTACTTGTGATCTGTCTGTCAAACAAATAAATAAAATCTTTAAAAACAAAAAAAAAAGAGGATCCTTAAAAATTAGCAGGCACATAAGTAAAACTAATGGGTCAGATATGATCCCAAACTTGTACATTAGGTTTTTTTTTTTCCCCTTAAATTTAAGTAATATCTACACCCCACATGGGGCTCCAACTTATGACCCAAGATCAGGAGTCACATGCTTTTCCAAATGAGCCAGCCAGGTGCCCCAAAACTTAAGCAGTAAAGTATAGGGTTAGGTAATGGACGAGAAGTAGCCACTAAATGATCAAATAAATGTAAATGTTACCTAATATGCTTAGAGGTCTATTTTAACTAGTACTGCCACTACAATAGTGGTTCTCACTGGGTGATACAATAACACAGATGCTAATAATAAAGGCATCTGCTAACATTTACTGAGTCTTTATCATATTCCAGACCCTATGCTAAGGCAAATGGCTTTATTATGGAATATTTCATTTAACCCTTGGGATAACCAATGAGATAGACAGCACTGTTTTATTTATTTTTTCACATTTTCCGATTTTAAGTTTCAAATTGTTTTTTATTATTTGTTTACTTTTAATTTAACTTTTATTTATTTTTTAAATTAACATATAATGTTTTATTGGTTTCGGAGGTACAGGTTTGTGATTCGTCTTACGTAATACCCAGTGACAACACTATTTTAATAAAGAAGTTTAAGGGCAAGGTCTTCCGTATGGTGGCAGTTGGCCAGAAAAAAAAAGTTAACGTGCTCAATTCTTTCCAAAATATATCATATACAATATGTACTATGGTTTTTAGTACAAAAGGTATAAGATGTACTACTATTATCCTTACTTTTCAGATAGAAATAATAGAGCTCAAAAAAAGTTAAAAGGCTTGTCCAAAAAAACACAATGATGGAGCTGACACTAGGATCCAGTGATTCCCAAGAGTGGTCTCGGGTGGTCTACTCCGAAGTCTCTCAATATATTCATGTCTACCAGATGACAAGGTTCCTTATTGCGGATCATGTGCTGGAACGCTCTCTCATGGGTGCTTAGAACAAAAACAATCTTTAGCATCATTCTGCTTATGCTGCAGTAAATTTATTTGCAATGCCAAGAGGGACAATGTACAGTCTCTCAGAGTAACTATTTTGGTTCTGCATACTGTTTGGAGGAAAAAAAAAGTCATCTTACTTAATCACACCTCTGATGGCAAGCTACAGTTAAATCTACATTCTTCAGATACATACTGAAGTATGTATCAAACCTTTACAGATAAATATTTTCTAGATTAACTAGTATTAGTGAATCAATCAAAATAACATAATCCTTTCAGCATCGTATGAAAGCTAGCAAAATAAATGTACTGAAATTAATGGTTATTCTATGGTCAATTCTTTTTTCCCCCTAAATTCTGTTCTTATGAAAAGTTCAGCAGTATCATTTTAAAAAGCCCTGTCAGTATGTGATCCAGAGAACACTACAGGTAGTGCTGTACACTCTACTACTTACTGACCAGAACAGAAACTGTAATTACACACTACCTGTGGGTTTCCCCAAATAAAGATCTTGAGGACAACAGCCCATACACCGAAACACACTTCATCACAAAATATGAAAGTGTACAGAGTGTAACACTGATTTGTTCGAAGTCCAGTAATATTAGGAAAAATTTATGTTCAATGATAATTGTAAGTCTTAAAAAGGTGTAAGGTTCACATACATTGTATTCCATGGTATCTATGAACTGAAATAATATAATTCCCACACTTGAAAGGAATTTCAAAGAATGTTTATTAAACTTCATAGTCTTTCTTTAAGATTTTATTTTTAAGTAATCTCTATACACCCAATGTGGCTCAAACCCACAACCCAGAATCAAGAGTTACATGCTCTACCAACTAAGCCAGCCAGGTACCCCAAATGCCCTATGGCGAGCTTGAACTCATAACCCTGACATCAAGAGCCACGTGCTGTAGACTGAGCCAGCTGGGCACCTGTATTCATAGTCTTTTAATAGGAGTGATCACTTTTGGTTCTGCATACTGTTTGGAGGAAAAAAAAAAGTCATCTTACTTTAGGTGGGTGTTTATAAAACTTCTTCGATTATAACTTTATATCTGAGAAACATCAAATAACCCAACAGTTTTCCTTTTATACTCACTCTGTTTTCAGAGTGAGTGAGGAGAAAAGAGGGGAGTAGTGAGATTTTTGTTTTTCACATTTGAAAGGGGCATAAATTTAAAAAGTTTGAGAAACACTGTGTTAGTGGAAAAAATTATGACTATCAAATATTAGGAATTCCCTTTCTCAAAATAAGTACCAAGTTGAAATCCTGCAGGATTTCATCTAGATTAGTGAGATACCATTAAAAAAAGGATGGATCCATGTAATAGTAACTATGTCTATATACTCCATTTTCTTTTTAAAAAATATTTTATTTATTTGAGAGCGAGAGCATAAGGAGGGGGGAGGGACAGAGGAGGAGAGAGAGAGAAGCTGAATCCCTGCTAAGCAGGGAGCCTAACATAGGAGTCATTCAAGGACAATGGAATCATGACCTGACCCAAAATGAGACACCAAACTGAAAGAGCTACCCAGGCACCCTCTTTTTTCTACGGAAATAATTCTACTGTCACTTTCTCCTCTAAGAAGAATATTTAATGCTGCCTAGTCCGCAGCAAATAGCTCTGGAGATAAAGGCCTATTATTATACTGGAAACATACTTCATCTCAATGGCCTTTCCTTCAAAACATGCATCACCTCAGAATCTCTCTTGAAGGAAATGACAAGGAATAGTGAACATGACATCTTCCATGTCCCCATAGTGGTGTGAACATTGGTTTCAGAATGTCCTCAGATAACCCCTATCTCAAAGAGTATTAGGTATAGAATGCAATTAATTTGAATATTTAAATTTAGAAACAAATCTTGTAATGGCATCATGAGGCGACTCCAAAATGTAATTTTAAAAATGGCCTTGTGGGGGCGCCTGGGTGGCTCAGTGGGTTAAAGCCTCTGCCTTCAGCTTCCGTCATGATCTCAGGTCCTGGGATCCAGCCCCACATCCGGCTCTCTGCTTGGCGGGGAGCCTGCTTCCTCCTCTCTCTCTGCCTGCTTGTGATCTATCTCTCTCTGTCAAATAAATGAATAAAATCTTAAAAAAAAAAAAAATGGCCTTGTGTGGTTTACTTGGTCATTAAAAGAGAACCTAGGCAAGAATTCTGTATTCAACATACTTCAACTATAGTAACTTACAATAACTTCTAACAAACCTAAGAAGCCCTGGCTAACATTTTTCCTGCCTGATGTTAAGATTGGAGAGTGGGAATAAAAGTGGTACTCATGATGAACATGGAATTGGACTTACTGCATAAGTGAATCTGAAATATAATGCTATTTTTAAAAGAGGGCATCTATGTGGTTCAGATGGTTAAGCATCTGCCTTTGGCTCAGGTCATGTTCTCAGGGTCCTGGGATTGAGCCCTACATCAGGTTCCCTGCTCAGTGGGGAGCCTGCTTCTCCCTCTCCCTCTGCCGATCCCCCTGCTCATGCTCTCTTTCAATCTCTTTCAAGTAAATAAATCAATAATTAAAAAAAAAAAAAAAGGCTTCTAAACAAATTAAAAAACTTCCAATAGTTCACCTTTAAAAATATCTTTCAATTATTTCTTGTGAATATACAAATGTTTCATGACCACTGTGGAAATTTTAGAAAATATACTGAAGTTTAAAAGGAATATAAAAATGTCACCATTAACCAATAATCCTTTTTAATATCCCGGCTTAGTACCTTTCCATTTGATTTTCCTGGGCACTTGACTGTACATGCACCTACACAGAGAGGAATACCTATGGCCACAGAGTTTTGAAACACCATTTTCATTAATGTATAGCATTCCAATCTGTGGTTAGGGCCTGATTTATCTACCAGTGACTAACATCTTAGGGTAACTTCAGCTCATACTGTACTGGAGTATGTCTATCATTCACAATCTTTGTGTAAGATGGCTAAGGGGCATGGTTAGGCATAGGAGAAATACTTCTGCAGTATTTACCGTAAGAGGATAGAATTATAGATAATTTAGATTCTTTGTTACACTTTTTTAACTTATCTGAAAAATCTGTAATGATCACATGTTGATTATCAGAAAACAATGTAGTAACCTACTAAAATGAAGATCAATGTTTGTATAAATAGACAACATTAAAATTCAGTAAGTTGGGAAAATGTACATTTTAAGTGAAAACAAAGGTAGGGTTTAAGGTGAACATGTACTGGTGACAGCAAAGACTAGAAAAACTAAATGATCATCACCAGGAGGTGCTGTTTAACTATGGTACAACAAACTACTACAGAGCTAAGTGAAACCAAGAGGCAGATCTCTATGTGCTGCTATGGAAAAGACTGCCAAGATGATTATCAAGTCAGACAGGAGGGGAGTAACAGTCTGTATCTTATGATTCCAACAGATACAAAAGGAAACAGAAAGAGTGAAGGGGAGCAGAATTCTTTTACATGTATAAAACATTTTTGAAAAGATACTTAAGAAACTACAGTAGTTACTTCTAGGGTAGGAATGGGGAATTGGATATACAGTATGATCACTACCTGAGAATGTTCACTGATACATAAATGCATAATACATAAAAAGGAAAGTACACTGCTCACAGCAGAGACTCTGAAACTAATTCAAGGTTGTCCCCTAAAAATTTTAAAAGCAGAATATACCAATGGATATGAAAAATAGAAAAAAATGTAAAGTTCAATCTATGAGAATGTAAGGACTTGGAAATAACAATAGTAAAACAGCAGTGGATGTGGGTGTCCCCATAATTATTATTTCAAAACCCTAACAAGTTTTTATTACTAACAAGGAAATGGCCAGGGAACTGATTATTAAAGAAAAAAAAACTTCTAATGAAATCATTCTAGAACTTGTTAACATGAGTGACTTTATTCAAACACTATCGTACAGTATTTATTCTAGTTTACAAGCTCAGTAATCCAGTGGTGGAATGTATCACTGCATATTTAGGCCATAATAAACGAAAGACTTTTTTCTGTATGTTCAGATTTAACATAGTACTTTCCCTTCTAAAAGATAACTGAAAACCAATTACCGAATCAAGGACAGAGTGGGTTAGGAACTCAAACACATTTAAAAAATTCTCCTAAGTTAGATGGTCATTACTATTTTAAAGCTCCCTCTAATAAAACCTGAGTAAGATTTAATCTTTTGCAACATTTATGCTCCAGATGCAAACTGGAAACTAAGGGTGTCCCTAGTGCTTCTGAAAATCAGATTTATACATTTATAACACAACTAACTACACTAATGAATATACAGGAGTGATTTACAGAGGTGCACCAATGTAAAGAAAATATACTTCAACTTATTTCACGTGAAACACAGTCATTAGCAGAATCATTTAATTGCTATCCTTTTGATATGCACATCTTTCTGAAGACTTTTAAAACTCAATTATGCTATTTTACTGAGTGTATGTATCATTAAAATATCACGAATCCCCAAAGATTCACAGCTACAATCAGCCACTGTGAGAATCAGCTGGTGATACCGGATATCATGCCCCAGGGTAGAATACTCAAAATCAAACCAGATAATAGAAAAGTACTGCCACTAAATTTCACTTTACATTCAGATATGGCATTTCTCCTTCAATTTCTCCCACTGGGGTGGCTCTTGGGATTGGCTTAGCTGAAGGAAATATGCTTTATTTTCTGGGAAAATCATCCTTTCCTACCAACAGCGTGGCTTCAAGAGATTTTTAGTAGAGTGGAGAGGCAACAAGACACCATAATCCCAAAGATCAGAAAGGTGATCAATCACAGTGCTATCACCCACAGCTGGCTAATTCACTTTAAGAATGTCGTCTCACCTAAAACATGGGATCTAAGGCATAAAATGACTATAAGCACCAGAAAATATACTTTCTCACTTTCAGTTAAAATGTTCTTGCCCGTGAGCAGCTAACATTTAGTGACCCTCTATTACGTCCGGAAATGGTGCTGCAGATTGGGGCCACCTTGCTGACAATCCATCATGTTACCACTCACGCAGGTGTCACGGCACATAACCGTCAATACTACTTTTAAAGACTTCTAGTTCTACAAGAACCACATGCTTTACAACAGCTTAGGCTGCTCATAAGCAGGGGCTTACCTAATGCTTTTTGAGATACTAATGTTCCTCCATCCTGGTGCCAGAAGCTGCCTTCCTTTGTTTACCTACAGTTCTTTCAAAATTATTTATTTATTTATTTATTTATTTTTAAACGTTCCTCTCCATTACCTTTTTACCACTGTGGATCTAAACCTTAATCTCCACCACACCCTGAGCAGTCTTAGAACAACAGAAGCTCCCCCCTACCAGGAAATGTGGAAAAGGAGGGTTGGAAAGGTCAGGAGCGAACCAGGAGAGGAAAAACTCCTGCAATATCAAGGAAATTTAAGTCCCTCAAACCTACTTCTGGGCCATTTTATCTTGTTTGCCTAATTGGCTTAAGCTCCGAGGTGAATTAACACCGGCCCGTCGCATCCCCCGCCTCTAGCCTGCTAGTTCCAGACTTCGTTTTCTCAGAAAACTCAAATGCTGGCTTCACCATCACCTCTTCTGCAGACTTTGCCCCAAGCCTTCCCTAACTTTGTAAGCTAAGAATTTAGAGACAGGGGACAGAGAAGACCGAGGAGAAAAAGATTACCCCTTCTGCCCCCCTGGCTGGGCCGCCCCCCGATCAAAGGGCCAGCTGCCGCCCTGGCTCCACCCGATCCTGCCGGAGCGGCAGACCCCAGGCCTGGAGCGCTCCGGGGAAGGGGATGCGAGCGGCCTCCTGAACCGGCCTCGGCTAAGGCAGAGCCCGCAGTCGCCGCTCTTCTTCGCGGTCGGGCCTGGCTGTCCCGGGAAGGGGCCCGTCGGGGCCTCTGCCTCCCCGCCGCCGGGCCCCGCCTCCAGCCCGCCCTTCCCCAGCCGTCGTCGGAGCCCTTACCCGAAGGACGTGGTAGCCTTCCGTGCCCCCGCCAGGGATCTCGACGCTCTGCGAGGACCCCATGGCGGCGGGCGATCAGTGTGGCCGGGACGGGATCCGCGTTGCTCCCCGCCCCCCGCGCACCGCCCGCTCCGCTCCTCCGCGTAGCACTTGGGACGTGGCACTCGCTGCCGCCGGAGAGCCGGGCCGCACTGCCCGCCGGGAGAGCGTCGCCGCGGTACCCACGGCCGCTGCGACGCCGCAGACAGCGCCACCTGCCGCAAATCACCGGAAGGGGCCTGAACACGCACGGGCGGGGAGGGGCTTACTCGTGCTCGCGAGACCACAGAGATAACAGTTCCTCCAGCCTCGGCGTCAAGTTACGAATGCTTGGGTTGGACAAGCTTTATCGAGACGCGTTTCCGCTCGCCCGAAGAAAAGATTGCTTTGTCGTAGCTCCCCCTGGTGGCGAGAGACCGTGAAAGGACTGCTACTGAAAAGAATAGGGGTGGGTACGAGCTGCGTTCTGTTCTCCATGTTTACGGGTCTCGCCCCAGATGGTAGAGAGGGTGATGGTGCTTCTCTGTGGGCTGAATCCCGCATCCGCTCAGCTCAACTCGGTTTTATAAAGGAAGAGGTTCTGTCTCTGTTTTTGCCGTCCTAAGTATAAGAACAAGATCAGAGGATTGGTCACATTCTGAGCGATATCAGAGTGGGAAGCACAACTGGATGTCCTGGGTGTCCTGTTTGCTGCTGCTGCTGGGTTTCCTACTTCCTTTGGGTAGCCAAGTTGTAGTCCCACTTTTCCTATTCCGTTTCTCCTTTTGCCCTTTCCCTCTTACAGTCTCTAATTATGGCCATTGCCCAAGGGTCAATTTGATCATCACCAATGGTTTGTCAGCCAGGTTTTCAGACGATATGAAGGAATGTAAAGTACATATTACCACCCATGAAATATTCTAGCCCAAAATGTCTAACATGCGTCTACCACGTCTTTAGCTAGATCTTCCTGTTGTATACAGAGGTTAGAGGAAGATGTAAGTAAAATGATATCACAAGGAAACAACCAGACAAATAAAAGAGGTGGACGGTCCCTCAGAACAGCTCACCAGTTCTTTTCATCAAGTCAGAATGATAAGAAAGGGACTATACTGGATTAAAAGAGATAGGAAGGATGTAATCAGGAGATGCAATGTAAGGGCTTGAGTGGAAGGCTGATTTGGAGAAATTAACTGGAAAGGACATTTTTGGCTCAAGTGGGAAAATTTGAATATGTGCTGAGTATTTGAAGCATTTACTGATATGGAAAAGTGGAAATTATTGACTGAATAAAAGCAGGTGACAAGACACAGTATGTCTGTAAACAATATGAAAACCTTTTCGTGAGCAAAATACATAATACATACATACGTATATGAAGATGTGAAAGGATAAGAACCAAGGATTACAGTGATGATTTCTGGGTGTGCCAGAGATGTTTTACTTTTTGTTTTTGCTGGTTCTCTATTTTCTAATGCTCACGGACTGCTTCTCTAACAAAAAGAGTATTTAAAATTTTAAAATAAAAAGTCATTTATCTTTCTTTGCTGTCAGTAAACCAACAGCAGGTTTTTAGGAGGCCTAATCAACACATAAATACACAAATGAAATCTCTAGTTACTAGGTTCCTCAAGGGCAGGGACTGCAGTGGAATTAGCTCTATGTTCCTAATACTTAACAGAGTGCCTGGCAGCTAAGTCATTAATGAATTTAATGTAAAGAAAAACATATAAGAACTAGATTTGATGATGTTCTTGTTTTGCGTGACAATTATAATCTTCCTCATGGTGGTGTGATAAGCTGGTGTTATGTTCAGTGGTCAGATTTTTGTTTCCCAGACGTTTGGCACTAGCTGCGGTTTGCAGAACCCAGGATATGGACCTTTGGTAGTCCATCAGCAATTCTGGCCCTTCCTTAGAGCTATATTTTGCTCCAGTCATATGAGTGACTATCTGCTATGCCCCACACAGGCCATTTATTTTCTTCCCTTCTTTACTTTATTCATGCTGATCCATACATCTGGAGTGCTGCTTCTTCAATTTACACTTAGAAAAATTCTAACTATCCAGTTAGTTCCATCTCGAATAGTACTTACAGATCCTTAAATTCAAAGGAATGCCTCTCCTCAGTTTTAGTTCCTAGAATAGTTAGTTCCTTCATTTCTGGAAACATCTCTTTGTCATAGACCTGTCTTCCACTCTTTATGGTCCATTCATTCAGGGTGAGGGTCAGGTTTTTTTCATTTTCAGACCCCTTGTTCCTGGCTGAGTCTTGGAAACATGGTAATAAAGTCTGTTGATTTGAACTGAACGTGTGAAATAGCCTCAAAGCCTTTTCTTTTTTAGGATCAGTTAACAAGTTCCCTCTGCTGCTCCACTTTGTGCCTTATCAAGATCTGTGTTATTATTTAGTGGCAGTTGGTAGTGGGTAAGGTGCAAGGCTCACCAGATTTGGGACTAAAAATGTGCAAACCATTGTTCCATATTTCCTGGTGCTAGTTGTTTCCCTCTTGTAGTTACAGAATATGCTCAGAGGGCAATGAATAAAATCCTAAGTATGTGGCCAAAGTGAATATAAATAAATATAACATGATGGAGGGGGAATGCATGGGAGATTATTGTCTAAGACAGTTTCAGCTGAGGTAGGACTCTGCTGGAGGCAAGCCGGTACTCTGAAATATTACAAGGAGTAGAAAAGTGAAAACCCATAAATAGTTTGTGATGGAAGGATCTCTATATCATATTGATCAGTGCAGCCTAAATATTTTTGCCTCCAGACTTCCCTGGGAAAGTTTGGCTCCCACTTCATTTGGATAACAACCATCCTTCATGGTCACACACCAGGGTCTCCCTAACCTTCCTGACCTAGTTAGTTTTGCTGAAGAAGCAAACCTCAGGAGGGGTCAAGTTTCAGAGCATGGAACCACAGCCATAGCTGACTGGAGTAGAGGGGGAACCCCCGACTTACTGGAAACCAACACCTACACTAATAATCCATGAAGTAGCCTGTTAAGAAAAGCTTTGTGGCCCCTTCCCCGCCAAAACAAACAGCAGATGGTAAATGATTAGCTAGGCCAATCAGATTTTTTCTCTGGGGACTTGAACTGGGTCATGCAAGAGACTCAGTGTAGGTTTATATGTGTATTAGAATATAAACCCCATAAGGTCTTTGCCTGGTGCCTACTACTGTATACTTGGTACTAAGAACTGGCTGGCATAGAATAGTTGCTCAATAAATAGTTATTGAATGAATAAATGATTGAATGAATGGATGGATGGATGGTCCTGGTAGTAGAAAAGTGCTAGAGCTGTGGTTCTTGGGCTTGGGTATGTATCAGAATCAGGTAGCTCTGTGAAAATACAGTAGTCCAATGTTAGTTTATTTCAATGAACCTAGGCCCCAGTAGTCTTTATTAAATTTCCAGGATTCTGATACACACACAATCTAAGAACTGCTGTGCTAGAATAATGCTCAGTGTGTGCTGTTTTGTGGGCAGATAACCAACAAGAATCTCTAGAATTGAAAGGGATCCTTCCAGCAATCACAGCCCCAAGGCCCAATTTATACCAATGTTGCTACGTTTCTTTGACATTCCCATCATCTTTATTGCTAAACTTTTTATTTATTTTTAAACACAATTTTGTTTTGGAATTTTTGGAAGAATTTTAGATTTACAGAAAGATTGCAGATAGCACTGAGAGTTCCCATATGACTTTACCCGTTTTCTCCTACTGTTAGCATCTCACAAGCCACGATACATTTGTCAAAACCAAGAAACCAACATTTGAACCCTAGCATTAACTAAACTCTACACTTTGTTTAAATTTCTCCAGTATTTCCCTGATATTTTTCTGTTCTGGGATGCAATTCAGCATCCTATATCACAGTAAGTTGTCCTATCTCCGTAAACTCTTTAGTCCTCGTTGGTCTGTGTAGTGTCTCAGATTTTCCTGATTTTCAGGACCTTGACAGTTTCAAAGAGCGCTCTGGTCAGGTATTTTGCAGAATATACCAGTATTTGGGTGTGTCTCATGTTTCTCTCGTGATTAGACTGGGCTTATAGGTTTGGGGAGGAAGACCATAGAGGTGAGGTGCCCTCTTCATTACATTATATCAGAGTGCCTGCCACTAACATGACCCATTACTGGTGATGTTAACCATGATCCCCTTTTAAGGTACTGTCTTAATAGTAAAATTACCATTTTTCCCTTTCTCCTGGAAGGAAGTCGCTAAGTCACTGGAGCCCACCCTCAAGCTCCATCTCCTGGAAGACAGTATCCCAAAGATAGAATTTGGAATTCTTCTATAAGAAATTTTGCCTCTTCGCTCCTAGTTATTTATTTAATAATTATATTTATATTAGTATGGACTCATGTGTACTCATTTTGTACTTCAGTTATAATCCAATACTACATTATTCAATGCTGATGGGAATGCAAAATGACATATTTTGTTGTTCAAATTCTTCCAGCTTTGCCCCATTGAGAGCACTCTCAGTTTAAGCTTCTGTGTCCTTTTGGCAGGCTCTTGTCTTTTTTGTCTGTGGTAAAATACATAAAACATAAAGCCTACTATATTAACCATTTCTAAGTGTACTGCTCAGTGATACTAAGTATAGTCACGCTGTTGTGCAACCATTCCTTTCTTGAGTATTTCTTTACTTACTGGCACTACAGGCTCATCTTCAATTTTTTCTGTTCCAGCCCTAGAATCAGCCATTTCTCCAAGAAGCCCAGCTTCCTTTAATTGGAAAACGACATTTAGAAACCAAGATCTGGGCTCTGGGTGTGCTCATTGCTATTGAAATGTCACTGCTTTTAGACATTCTCAGCAGACAAAGCTAGGAAACATGAATATAAATTGATCTAATGTATATACACAGATCTATAATTATTTCTATATCCATCTGTGTATATGTTAAACTAAATATGAGTTCACACCATCTGACTCTAATTGAGCCCCACAGAATTCATTTTAGCATTTTCCTTTTGCTCATTTGTAACTTCTTTCTCTGACAGTGAGAAACTTAGTTCTCATTATTAACTATTACATACTACACACAAAATACTTTTAAAATTGTTAAGATGTACTCCTGTAAGAAGCAAATTTCTCAACTGGAGCACCATATTTGCATAGTTTTCTGTCTTTAGCTTTATTTATTTATTTGAGAGAGAGAGAGAGAGAGAGAGAGAGTGTGTGTGTGTGTGTAGGGGGAGGGGCAGAAGGAGAAAATCTTTAAGCAGATTCCCCACTGAGCATGTAGCCTGACAGGGGCCTAGATCCTGTGGCCCATGAGATCATGACCTGAGCCAAAACCAAGAGTCAGATGCTTACCCAACTGAGACACCCAGGCACCCCTCTATCTTTAGATTTGTGGTTTTCAGTCAAAACACCATTTTCCAAAGTCACTTAGGTCAACTCCATTTCCCCCCTACCCTCTTTAGTGCAATATATGAATATATATATATATGTCAGATATATATAATTTTCACTTGTGTAATACAGTTAGATTCATTGGTTCCAGTCTGCATTCCATCCCAGGGATCCCTGACATTCTGGTTGACTCCCTTCCTTCCTTCCTTCCTTCCTTCCTTGTTTCCTTGTTTCCTTTCTTTGTTAAAAAAAATATTTTATTTAATTATTTGAGAGAGAACATGAGCAGGGAGGGAAGGAAGAAGCAGGCTCACCCCTGAGCAGGGAGCCCAGTGTGGGACTAGATCCCTGGACCCTGGGATCATGACCTGAGCTGAAGGCAGACACTTAGCTGACTGAGCCACCCATGAGCCCCTGGTTGATTTTCTTCTAATTTGCACACATTACTGTTCACTCTTTGTGATGTACTATTCTATGGGTTTTTTACAAATGCATGCAACTATCACCCTATAACCATACAGAACATTTCCAACACCCGAAAAATTTCCTTGTGTGTCCCCCTTGTGATGAACCATTGCTCTTTCTTTTAACCCCTGGCAACCACTAATCTGTTTTCCAACCTTATAGTTTTACCTTTCCCAGAATGTCATATGAACAGAATTACATAATATGTAGACCTTTGGGTCTGGCTTTTTTCACTTAGCAAAATGCATTTAAGATTCATGCATGCTGTGTGCATCTGTAACACATTCCTTTTTTATTATTGAACAGTATTCCATTGTATGGATGTACAAATCACATATCATGATTTGTTTTCCATTTATTTGTTAAAGAACATCTTGGTTGCTTCCAGTTTTTGACAAGTATCAATAAAGTTGCTATAAACATTCACATAGAGATTTTGCCTGAACATAAAGTTTTAATTCACCTGAGTAAATACCTAGGGGTGGATTTGCTTGGTTGCATGGTAGGCTTATGTTTAGCTGTATAAGCATCTGCTGAACTGTATTAAAAAGTGTCTGCACTATTTTGCATTCCCAACAGCAATGAACATGCATTCATACTGCTCTGCATCCTCACCAGCATCTGGTATTATCCATTTTGGGGTTTTAAACATTCTATTAGTTATGTAGTAATAATCTCATTCTGGTTTTAATTTGCATTTCCCTAATGACAAATGCTATTGAACCTCTATTCATATACTTATACACCATCCATATATCTTTCTTGGCAAAGTGTATGTTCATATATTTTGCCCATTTTAAAATTGGATTATTTCTTTTCATACTGTTGAGTTTTAAGAGTTCTTATATGTTCTGGATATGAATCCTTCACAAATATGTGATTTACACTCACGTTTGGCTTTTCATTCTCTTAACACTACCAATCACGAATATCAATAATTTTTATAAAGTCCGATTTATCATTTTTTCAGGTATTGCACTTTTGGTATTATATCTAAAATTATTACCAAATCCAAGGTCACACAGATTTCCTGCTATGTTTTCTTCTAGAAGTTTTATAGTTTTATATTTTACATCTAGGTCTCTGATCCATTTTGCATTACATGCAGCATGTGCTAAGGCTCACTTTTTCTGTGTGTATGCACGTCCCAATGTCCCAGCACCTTGTGTTGAAGCAACTATCCTCGCTCCACTGAATTGTCTCTGCATCTTTGTCAAAGAGAATCTCTACAGCTGGGTGTGATCTTCCCAGCAAGCAAACTCAGTAATAAGGCCCAAGATGTACTAATGCTCTTACTTTTCTTCGAGACTTCCATCACCTTTATTACTGCATGTATTTTTAATTAAAACCTCGATTTTTCAATGTAGCCTGTTTTTTGATGGGGTGTTTGTTTGTTTGTTCAGATAAAAGAACCTGCTTAAATAGCTCTCCCAGGTCTACTTCTTTCAATGGTCTCCTAGCCGCTGAGTCTTTCCGGCAACTGTTTTGGGTCTCTAACTTTAGGGAATGAGTGATTACGTTAATTATCACCTGTTTACCCTTTGAAGATAAAAGGTGCTGGTAGGGCCAGTTAGTAGAGCAGTTAGAACAATATTGACTTCCTGATACCTGCTTTCCTTGCCTGATGGGGATTTTTCCCTTGATATTGTGGAGAGATGGAAGTTCATGACTTGCTCCAAATTACTCCCTCGGAATGTGGAAGAGGTTGGTGGAATTTTCCATGGTCCTAGGTGATAGAAATCAAACTTGCCATCCCAGGTAATTTATTTCTCCTTGCCCCTGCTCTGGATCATGGGACAATGTAAATCATGTTGTCAAAGCAAAATGTGTACAGATGTTAGGGGTGATTGTTGACAGTCTCTGTGTAAAGATCGCAATGTACCAGCAAAATGCGTACAGATGTTAGGGGTGATTGTTGACAGTCTCTGTGCAAAGATCACAATGTACCAGCAAAATGTGTACAGATGTTAGGGGTGATTGTTGACAGTCTCTGTG
>NC_081559.1:66303627-66308266 GCF_022355385.1 Mustela nigripes | reverse complement strand
CAAAGATCAGAGTGTGCTTTCAGAAACTTGCAAAGGGCTTGATAAACATTATTCCTCATTCCCCCTGGAAATTACCCCAAGGGGATAGCTGTTTCATGTGAAGACAAATTCTTTCCCCCTCACACTTAAATAACATGTAGGTGAGATAGTCATCCTTAACCAAATTGCATTCTAGCTGTGGATCCGTGAAATCAAACTGTCATATGCTTCCAAAATATAATCAAGAATCAGCAAACTTTTTCTGTAAAAGACCAGATAGCAGATACTTTAGGCTTTGCAGCCCCTATATCTCCATGGCAATTACTTATCTCTGCCATTGTATATAGTGAGAGCAGCAACTAACAATAAGTAATTGAGTGGGTGTGGCTATGTTCTAATAAAACTTTATTCACAAAAAAAACCAGGATGCTCTGGACTTAGCCTATAGGCCCTAGTTCACTGACCCCTGAACTAGACAAATCAATTTGTGTGGTTAACAAAAGGTCTTAGTGTTTTTATTAGGATCTTGTTAAACTCATTATTTAGTGAGAACTGACAGCTTTATGATGTTGAGTCTTTCTATCTTAGAATAGGAATGATTCTCCATTTGGTTAATGGTTATGTGGTATCTGTCCTTAGTAGTTAATTTTTCCTCTATTTTTTCAAGTGTATGTTCAGATTCAATATTTTAGTTCTCATTTTTAGGGATAATGTCTTTATGTTTAGATATTCCTTAGCTATTTCCTTTCTCTATAATTTTTTCCTCTAATCCTCTTTATCTCTGATCATCTGTTTTTTAAAATTTATTATTTATTTATTTTCAGCATAACAGTATTCATTATTTTTGCACCACACCCAGTGCTCCATGCAATCCGTGCCCTCTATAATACCCACCACCTGGTACCCCGACCTCCTACCCCCCACCCTTTCAAAACCCTCAGATTGTTTTTCAGAGTTCATAGTCTCTCATGGTTCACCTCCCCTTCCAATTTCCCCCAACTCCCTTCTCCTCTCTAACTCCCCATGTCCTCCATGCTATTTGTTATTCTCCACAAATAAGTGAAACCATATGATAATTGACTCTCTCTGCTTGACTTATTTCACTCAACATAATCTCTTCCAGTCCCGTCCATGTTGCTACAAAAGTTGGGTATTCGTCCTTTCTGATGGAGGCATAATACTCCATAGTGTATATGGACCACATCTTCCTTATCCATTCGTCCGTTGAAGGGCATCTTGGTTCTTTCCACAGTTTGATGACCGTGGCCATTGCTGCTATAAACGTTGGGGTACAGATGGCCTTCTTTTCACTACATCTGTATCTTTGGGGTAAATACCCAGTAGTGCAATTGCAGGGTTATAGGGAAGTTCTATTTTTAATTTCTTGAGGAATCTCCACACTGTTCTCCAAAGAGGCTGTACCAACTTGCATTCCCACCAACAGTGTAAGAGGGTTCCCCTTTCTCCATATCCCCTCCAACACATATTGTTTCCTGTCTTGCTAATTTTGGCCATTCTAACTGGTATAAGGTGATATCTCACTGTGGTTTTAATTTGAATCTCCCTGAGGACTAGTGATGATGTCTGTTCAACTGTTTTATTTTTCTTGCTTTTCTTAATCCTGTCTTCCTTGTTTCTTATTGTGTTTTCAACAAAATCTGTTCTCCTTTGTCTTGCCTTCAATGTGGGCTGTAATAGAAAGCATTCAGGGCAAGTAACATAAACCAACTAAAAGTGGCTTATACATTGAGGTAATTTTATTATTTCACATAACAAGAAGCTTGGAAGCAGTGAAATTCCAGAATTGGTTAACCCACGGTCTCCATGAGGTCTGGGTACAGGGTGACTTTCCCTCTGTTTCTCTTAGCTCTTCACACATGAAAACCGGATGGTTATAGCAGCTCCACACATTACATTGTCATGTGACAGTGTATGAGAAGAGAATACACTTGTGGCTTTGTATCTTTTTTCAGACCAAGGAACATTTCCTCAGAAGCCACCCAGAACACTTACACTTTATCCACCAAGATTGTATCCTATGCTCATGCCTAAATCAAACTCTGACAAAGGGAATAGCATTACCAGGCTTAACCTGTGATATTTAACCTTGGGATTATTTAACCATGGGAGGGGCCCATGAGGCACTTACTATATAGTTTTAGTAATCAAGTCATACTGCTATTGGCTACAGTACAGACACACAGATCAATGGTATAGATACTTATAAGGTTAATGATTTTTGGTCAAGATACTCCGGCAATTCAATGGAGAAAGGATAGTCTTTTCACCAAATGGTGCTGGAACAATTGGACACACATATTTAAAAAAAGAAAAGAAAAGATAAGAAGAAAAGAAAACTCAATCCATACTCCATATCATATATAAAAATTAACTCAAAATAGATAATATACCTAAATGCATAACTTAAAATAGTTAAGCTTCTAGAAGAAATTATAGGAAAAGATTTTCTATATGGGACACAGAAATATATGTGGGCTGTAATAGAAAGAAAAATTGACATATAACATTTTAATTTTATAAATTTTAACTCTGCAAAAGACAGGTACTAAGAAAAAAGGAAAGCTAGCCATGCACTAGAAGAAAATATCTGCAAAACACCTATCTAATAAATGTATATACAAAATATAAAGGACTTTCATAACTCAACAATAAGAAAATAACTCAGTTAAAAAAATTTTTTTTAATGGGGGCGACAGGCAGAGGGAGAGGGAGAGAGAATCCTAAGCAGGCTCCATGCCTTGTGTGGAGTCCCACAACCCTGGGCTCAATCTCCAGCACTGAGATCATGACCTGAACCAAAGTCAAGAGTCAGATGCTTAACCAACTGAGGCACCCAGGTGCCCCAAAACAACTCAATTTTTTTTTTAATGGACAAAAAGGATTCAACAGGCATTCCACATACACAAAAGCATATGGATAAAACATGAGGACATGAGAAGATGTTTAACCTCATAAGCTTCAGGAGGTGAAAACTAAAATCACAGTGAGACACCACTATCTGAAATTTCAGTAGCTGAAATAAAAAGAGCAGACAACACAAGGCATCAGCTAGGGTGCAAAGTAACTTGCTTGAGTGCTGAAATGATGCTGATGGAAACGCAGAGTAGCACAGCTGCCTTGGAGAACCATTAGCAGTTTCTTATGAAATCAAACAAACACCACACCATCCAGTGATCTCACTCTTGGATCTCTACAGAAAATGAACATGCAAAAACCTACAGATACATGTTTACAACACTTTATTTATAATACCAAGACCAGAAACAACCCAATGTCCATCAGCTAATGAATGAATAAACTGGGGTGCCTCCAAATAAAGGAACATTACTCAGAAATAAAAAAGAACTAGTACTACAGCATAGACGGATCTCAAAACATTATGTCAAGAGAAAGGAGCCAGACAGAAAAGGCTACGTCCTACAGATTTTATTTATAGGCCATTCTGGATAAAGCAAAATTATAGGGAAAGAAAACATAGCAGTCCTTGCAGGGGCATGGGAATGAGGGAAGGGAATTGATTATAATTCCTGAAGAAAGGGTCCCCTTGGCCACAGGATATCCATTTCCATCTCATATGAATCTTATCATGCAGGAAGATACTTTATAACATATCAGTTGGACTTTTTGACTGAGACTTATTGTTTTATTAGAAAATTAAAATTCTTCCATGAAATACATGATTTGAAAAGGATAAAAAATATTGAGAGGCCAACAGAGATTTTGGTGAAAAGACAAAGTAGATAGGAAAAAATCATAGAGGAAGTGAACATAGTTTGATTTGAAACAAGCCAAATGTATTGCTATATGTAATTTCAGATGTGTCTCTGTAAGAGTTTGTGTTATGCCTCTGTGACTTCCGAAATCAGGATGAGTTTGGGTGTGGGGGTTGGGGTGGGGGGAACTTGGGAGAGGCAAATTTTTCTGAGTAATGAGGTGAAGGATTAGAACACTGGGGAAGAGTGAAGAGAAAGAAGAGAAAAGAGAGCAACACTGGCATGGGGGCGTATATATGGGTGGAGTGGAAAAAGTTGAGAGCCCTCAGGTAAAGCACCCTATAAAGGGTCTCCCTCCAACTCCAACACACATGCGCGTGCAGGTGCACACACACACACACACACACATACACACACACACACAGCTTGACCCAGGCCTTTCCTCCTGGAGACTGATCAGGAAGCTGCAGTCTCAGTAGAAGTGATTAGGGCTTCTCTTTGATCATAAAGAGAATGTGTGATCATAAAGAAATGTTGTCAGGCCATCAGCTTCCTTGGGAAGGTACGTTTAGTGCCTTCCTTCCAGCTATGACACTAAAAGAGATAAAAATTTGCTGAATTTGGTTACTGCTTTTTAGTTAGGACCAACCACTCCACATGTAAACCCATTAATGTCAGAGTCTGGTGATGACAGAGATGACTCACATGTACCATCTTTGCTCCCGCTGTTCCCTGCTGAGAAGAGCCCTCTTACTGATTCTGTCTTCAGTAAACACTGCTCATCTTTCAAATTGAGCTCAGGCATTACTACAGGATTCTTAACCATCTGATTAAAAATTAAAAATTCCTTTCGCACATTGAGGTCCTTCATCCATTTTGAGTCTATTTTTGTGTGTGGTGTAAGGAAATGGTTCAATTTCATTTTT